>NC_088414.1:44605600-44610600 GCF_034236695.1 Oncorhynchus nerka
TTCAGGGTAACAGAGTAGCAGGGTGTTTCAGGGGAACAGAGTAGCAGGGTGTTTCAGGGTAACAGAGTAGCAGGGTGTTTCAGGAGAACAGAGTAGCAGGGTGTTTCAGGGTAGCAGGGTGTTTCAGGGTAGCAGGGTGTTTCAGGGTAGCAGAGTAGCAGGGTGTTTCAGGAGAACAGAGTAGCAGGGTGTTTCAGGGTAACAGAGTAGCAGGGTGTTTCAGGGGAACAGAGTAGCAGGGTGTTTCAGGGGAACAGAGTAGCAGGGTGTTTCAGGAGAACAGAATAGCAGGGTGTTTCAGGGTAACAGAGTAGCAGGGTGTTTCAGGGTAACAGAGTAGCAGGGTGTTTCAGGAGAACAGAGTAGCAGGGTGTTTCAGGGTAACAGAGTAGCAGGGTGTTTCAGGAGAACAGGGTAGCAGGGTGTTTCAGGGTAACAGAGTAGCAGGGTGTTTCAGGGGAACAGAGTACCAGGGTGTTTCAGGAGAACAGAGTAGCAGGGTGTTTCAGGAGAACAGAGTAGCAGGGCGTTTCAGGGAAGTCATTCTTTATTAGACTATAAAACTGACTGTTAGGCAGACTGTTGTAAATACAACCCATATTTATGTTTATTTATTTTCCCTTTTGTACCATTTGCACATCATTACAACACTGTATACAGACAAAATATGACATTGGAAATGTCTTTATTCTTTGGGAATTTTTGTGAGTGTAATGTTTACTGTTTCTTTTTCTATTGTTTATTTCACTTATATTTACTATCTACTTCACTTGCTTTGGCGATGTTAACACATGTTTCCCATGACAATAAAACCCCTTGATTTGAATTGGACTGTTGAATCAGGTAGTGTTGTAAAAACACACACATCCACCTCACTCTCTGTGTCTGTCTCTCTCTCTTCCCTCCCTCTCTCCTCCCCCCTCCCTCTCTCTTTCCTCCCTCGATCCCCTCTCTCTCCCCCTCTCTCCTCCCCCCCTCTCTCCTCCCTCTCTTCCCTCCCCCTGCCTCTCCCCTCTCTCCTCCCCCTCTCTTCCCTCCCTCTCTCGCTCATTCCTCGATCCCCTCTCTCTCCTCCCTCTCTTCCCTCCCTCTCTCCCCCTCCCTCTCTCTTTCATTCCTCGATCCCCTCTCTCCTCCCCCTCTCTCTCCTCCCTCTCTTCCCTCCCTCTCTTCCCTCCCTCTCTCCTCTCCCCTCTCTCCTCCCCCTCTCTTCCCTCCCTCTCTCGCTCATTCCTCGATCCCCTCTCTCCTTTCCTCTCCTCCTCCTCCCTTCCCTCCCTCTCTCCCCCTCCCTCTCTCTTTCATTCCTCCATCCCCTCTCTCCTCTCCTCCTCCCTCCCTCTCTTCCCTCCCACTCTTCCCCCTCCCTCTCTCTTTCATTCCTCCATCCCCTCTCTCCTCCTCTCCCCCTCCTCCCTCTCTTCCCTCCCTCTCTCCCCCTCCCTCTCTCTTTCATTCCTCCATCCCCTCTCTCCTCTCCTCCCCTTCCTCCCTCTCTCCCCCCTCCCTCTCTCTTTCATTCCTCCATCCCCTCTCTCCTCTCCTCCCCCTCCTCCCTCTCTTCCCTCCCTCCCTCCTTCTTTCCCTTCCTCTCCTGTAGATTTTGGTCTCAGTAACTGTGCAGGGATCCTGGGTTATTCAGACCCGTTCAGTACGCAGTGCGGGAGTCCAGCCTACGCTGCTCCAGAACTACTGTCCCGCAAGAAGTACGGCCCCAAGGTGGACGTCTGGTCCATGTGAGTACACATATCACAAAACATACATGTTGCATACACAACAGTTTACAACATACACAACAGTTTACAACATACACAACAGTTTACAACATACACAACAGTTTACAACATACACAACAGTTTACAACATACACAACAGTTTACAACATACATGTTACATACACAACAGTTTACAACATACATGTTACATACACAACAGTTTACAACATACATGTTACATACACAACAGTTTACAACATACATGTTACATACACAACAGTTTACAACATACATGTTACATACACAACAGTTTACAACATACATGTTACATACACAACAGTTTACAACATACATGTTACATACACAACAGTTTACAACATACATGTTACATACACAACAGTTTACAACATACATGTTACATACACAACAGTTTACAACATACATGTTACATACACAACAGTTTACAACATACACAACAGTTTACAACATACACAACAGTTTACAACATACATGTTACATACACAACAGTTTACAACATACATGTTACATACACAACAGTTTACAACATACATGTTACATACACAACAGTTTACAACATACACAACAGTTTACAACATACACAACAGTTTACAACATACATGTTACATACACAACAGTTTACAACATACATGTTGCTGTAAAGACCTCTGTATAAACTACCAGATCACTTCTCAACAAGTTTCCTATGATAATTTATAGTAAGGTATTATTGTCTAGCAAGACAGTGGGTAACGTCCCTGTTTCCATGACAGTGGATTTATTGGTGGCTGGGTGAGTGTTGTACACGGCTGGGTAACGTCCCTGTTTCCATGACAGTGGATTTATTAGTGGCTGGGTGAGTGTTGTACACGGCTGGGTAACGTCCCTGTGCATGTTGTCCCTTACAGAGGAGTGAACATGTACGCCATGCTGACCGGCAGCCTTCCCTTCACCGTGGAGCCCTTCAGTCTCAGGGCTCTGCACCAGAAGATGGTGGACAAGGATATGAACCCTCTACCGCCCTCTCTCTCTACAGGTACACACACACACACACGTATATACTCAAACATACAGAAACACACACACACACACAGCTATGTTCGGGGACATTCTGTGTAGACAACACCTGAACGGAATCCAACCACCATCACCACAGACACACACACACGCACACACACACACACACACACACACACACACACACACACACACACACACACGCGAATGTTTGTGAGGGTAGAGAACTGCATGTACCCAGTGTGAAGGTGTGTGAAGGTACGATATGTACCCAGTGTGAAGGTGTGTTCAGGTACGATATGTACCCAGTGTGAAGGTGTGGTGAGATACGATATGTACCCTGTGTGAAGGTGTGTTCAGGTACGATATGTACCCAGTGTGAAGGTATGGTGAGATACGATATGTACCCAGTGTGAAGGTGTGTTCAGGTACGATATGTACCCAGTGTGAAGGTGTGTTCAGGTACGATATGTACCCTGTGTGAAGGTGTGTTCAGGTACGATATGTACCCAGTGTGAAGGTGTGTTCAGATACGATATGTACCCAGTGTGAAGGTGTGTTCAGGTACGATATGTACCCGAGGGGTTATGGGGAAAGATGACCTATGTAGATATACTACAGGTAACACTAGAAGAGGAGTCTAAAAGTCAAGACATTCATGTTAGGTAATGAAATCCAATCAGGCCATGTTCTATAGTCACATAGAGTTAACTAGAGGGTGATACAGAGACAGCCTGCTTCCTCCTCTTCTCTCTTTCATTCTCTCTCTCTCTCAGATCAAATCAAATATATTTATAAAGCCCTTCTTACATCAGCTGATATCTCAAAGTGCTGTACAGAAACCCAGCCTAAAACCCCAAACAGCAAGCAATGCAGGTGTAGAAGCACGGTGGCTAGGAAAAACTCCCTAGAAAGGCCAAAACCTAGGAAGAAACCTAGAGAGGAACCAGGCTATGAGGGGTGGCCAGTCCTCTTCTGGCTGTGCCAGGTAGAGAGGAACCAGGCTATGAGGGGGGGCCAGTCCTCTTCTGGCTGTGCCAGGTAGAGAGGAACCAGGCTATGAGGGGTGGCCAGTCCTCTTCTGGCTGTGCCGGGTAGAGAGGAACCAGGCTATGTGGGGTGGCCAGTCCTCTTCTGGCTGTGCCAGGTAGAGAGGAACCAGGCTATGAGGGGTGGCCAGTCCTCTTCTGGCTGTGCCAGGTAGAGAGGAACCAGGCTATGAGGGGTGGCCAGTCCTCTTCTGGCTGTGCCGGGTAGAGAGGAACCAGGCTATGAGGGGGGGCCAGTTCTCTTCTGGCTGTGCCAGGTAGAGAGGAACCAGACTATGAGGTGGGGCCAGTCCTCTTCTGGCTGTGCCGGGTAGAGAGGAACCAGGCTATGAGGGGGGGCCAGTCCTCTTCTGGCTGTGCCAGGTAGAGAGGAACCAGGCTATGAGGGGTGGCCAGTCCTCTTCTGGCTGTGCCAGGTAGAGAGGAACCAGGCTATGAGGGGGGCCAGTCCTCTTCTGGCTGTGCCAGGTAGAGAGGAACCAGGCTATGAGGGGTGGCCAGTCCTCTTCTGGCTGTGCCAGGTAGAGAGGAACCAGGCTATGAGGGGTGGCCAGTCCTCTTCTGGCTGTGCCAGGTAGAGAGGAACCAGGCTATGAAGGGGGGGCAGTCCTCTTCTGGCTGTGCCAGGTAGAGAGGAACCAGGCTATGAGGGGGGGCCAGTCCTCTTCTGGCTGTGCCAGGTAGAGAGGAACCAGGCTATGAGGGGGGGCCAGTCCTCTTCTGGCTGTGCCAGGTAGAGAGGAACCAGGCTATGAGGGGTGGCCAGTCCTCTTCTGGCTGTGCCAGGTAAAGAGGAACCAGGCTATGAGGGGGGGCCAGTCCTCTTCTGGCTGTGCCAGGTAGAGAGGAACCAGGCTATGAGGGGGGGCCAGTCCTCTTCTGGCTGTGCCAGGTAGAGAGGAACCAGGCTATGAGGGGGGGCCAGTCCTCTTCTGGCTGTGCCGGGTGAATAAGCCTGTAACTAGCAGCACCCCCGGTTTCATGTAAGTTAAAGACAGCCTCGGTATTTTATCTTAATATTATATTAGCGTGTTAAATTGTTCGGCCAGTAAATATTCCAGTCGGTTCCTGACGTCCTAGTGACCTTAACTAGTAAACTGATGACAGTGTTTCCTTCCACTATTTCTCTCATGCAGATGGACTGATTCCTCATGCTGGTCTTCCTTCCTCTACGGGTGGTGTGGGGGGGGTTGTGTGTGTG
>NC_088414.1:44615600-44630600 GCF_034236695.1 Oncorhynchus nerka
ATTATAGATGGTGAACAGGATATTATAGACACCCTACATTACACTGCATTATAGTGGTAACGTCTCTGTCCTCCAGGAGAAGAATATAACACCTTGAATACAGGCTCTGGGTAAATAACACCTGTAATACAGGCTAGTCTCTGTAAACCACCAGGAGACAGAATAGAATACTTGAATATCTCTGGGAATACAGGCGTTGTAATAAACAACACCTGTCCTCCAGGAGAAGAATAGAATACTTGAATATCTCTGGGAATAACGTTAGGGTAAATAACACTCTGTCCTCCATAGAGAAGAATAGAATATTATAATATCTCTGGGAATAACTGCATTATAGTGGTAACGTCTCTGTCCTCCAGGAGAAGAATATAATACTTGAATATCTCTGGGAATAACGTTGTAATAACGTCTCTGTCCTCCAGGAGAAGAATAGAATACTTGAATATCTCTGGGAATAACGTTGTAATAACGTCTCTGTCCTCCAGGAGAAGAATAGAATACTTGAATATCTCTGGGAATAACGTTGTAATAACGTCTCTGTCCTCCAGGAGAAGGTGTACCAGGAGAAGGAGAAGAAGACAGAGAAGAATGAATACTTCCAAACCCAGTGGAGAAAACACGTAGAGAAGGTCACCATCCCTCCTAAACAGACTCCCGTCTACCTGGCCGTCAGCAAGGGCCCGAGCAAGGAGAAGAAGCACAGGAATGGTGAGAGCACACACACACACACACACACACACACACACACACACACACACACACACACTCACACACCACTCTATTCCATGTCTGTCCTCTCAACAGAAATCCTTCCACACTTTTGTGTTATCTGGAGAGCTGATTACTCTCAACAACAATGGCAGATGTCTCTATGCTTGGGCATTATACCGTATATACTGTGTATACTGGGATATTTGGGGAAAGCCACAGGATTGTTTTTCAATACTGTCGCCACCGTTGAACCTATTTCTTTTAAGTTTTTTAAAATATATATTTTTTCTATACATTTGAATATTTGTGTCTACTTTAAAAAAAAGTAAATAGCTGTAGTCAACTTGTGAAATACGTTAGTAGATAAAGCATGTGTTTGGTGTTTGTTTACAAGCACACAGCGACGAGAGACCGTAGCCTCGAGAGTCATTCACTGTCGTGCAGCGTGCGTCACGTGATCTAATTAACAACTCAATGTTGGCCAGCTAGATAGGTCTTATAACTATTAAGTTAACTATCTAAAATGTGCTAAATACCTTGTAGTTGTATGTTTGGTGTGCTAACGTAGTTGCTAGTTAGCCTATCTAGCTAAGTGGTTAGCTTCTTCTAAAAATCAAGAATTCGCTTGGTAACAGTAGAGAATCCCCTCCTAGATCAAGAGCCTTGCTGGCTAATATTAGTTTTGTGCGTGCAGCAAACTGTGAGTAGCATTTTAACTTGTACAGTTTAGGTCAGAAACTGTACAAAATGTTTGCAATGCGCTCGTTAGCATTTAGTTGTCATTCTCTATGAGAATTCCTTAGTATCACTCGGGCTCCCAAGTGGCCAGTGGTCTAAGGAACTGCATCTCAGTGCTAGAGGTGTCACTACAGACCCTGGTTTGATTCCAGGCTGTATCACAACCGCCCGTGATTGGGAGTCCTCATAGGGAGGCGCACAATTGTCCAGCGTCGTCCGGGTTTGGCCGGGGTAGGCCGTCATTGTAAATAAGATTTTTTTTCATAACTGACTTGCCTAGTTAAAGAAAGGTTAAATATATATTTTTTAAAGTATTGGTTAGTATTTTGTTAGCATTCTGGTAAGTGACGTTTTATGGGGATTATCTTCCTTTGAAAAGAAATAGCGGCCCTTGTGTGCACTGTCGGTAATACCATAAAACCCGGGATGACATGGGCACGATATGAAGATATGGAAATCTGGATACAACCCAACACTAGATGTCATCCCTCCATACCTCCACTCCTCTACCCCTCCATCCCTCCCATCCCTTCATCCCCATAAAACAGGTGAGACCACACACACACACACACACACACACACACACACACACACATACACACACACACACACGCGCGCACACACACACACACACACACACACACACACACACACACACACACACACACACACACACACACACACACACACACACACACACACACACACACACACACACACACACACACACACACGCGCGCGCACACACACACACACACACGCGCGCGCGCGCACACACACGCACACGCACACATACATACAACACAGCCAGCATAGTACTGGGCATACCTTGAAATGGGCCGTTGGCGAGTGTATGTGTTCATATGTACTCTGTACTCTGTACTCTGTTGACCCAATTAACAGAGGAAGGTGACCTGCTCATCCGGCATCTCATTCAACAGTCATGGGCATTAATATGGAGTTGGTCCCTCCTTTGCTGCTATAACAGCCTCCACACTTCTGGGGAGGCTTTCCACTAGATGTTGGAACATTGCTGCTATAACAGCCTCCACTCTTCTGGGAAGGGTTTCCACTAGATGTTGGGACATTGCTGCTATAACAGCCTCCACTCTTCTGGGAAGGCTTTCCACTAGATGTTGGAACATTGCTGCTATAACAGCCTCCACTCTTCTGGGAAGGGTTTCCACTAGATGTTGGAACATTGCTGCTATAACAGCCTCCACTCTTCTGGGAAGGCTTTCCACTAGATGTTGGAACATTGCTGCTATAACAGCCTCCACTCTTCTGGGGAGGCTTTCCACTAGATGATGGAACATTGCTGCTATAACAGCCTCCACTCTTCTGGGGAGGCTTTCCACTAGATGTTGGAACATTGCTGCTATAACAGCCTCCACTCTTCTGGGGAGGCTTTCCACTAGATGTTGGAACATTGCTGCTATAACAGCCTCCACTCTTCTGGGGAGGCTTTCCACTAGATGATGGAACATTGCTGCAGGGACTTGCTTCTATTCAGCCACAAGAGCATTAGTGAGGTCGGGCACTGATGTTGGGTGATTAGGCATGGCGCGTAGTCTGTGTTCAAATTCATCACAAAGGTGTTCAATGGGGTTGAGGTCAGGGCTCTGTGGAGGCCAGTCAAGTTCTTCCACACCGATCTCGACAAAGCATTTCTGTATGGACCTCGCTTTGTGCACGGGGGCATTGTCATGCTGAAACAGGAAAGGGCCTTCACCAAACTGTTGCCACAAAGTTGGAAGCACAGAATCGTCTAGAATGTAATGTAATGTAATGTAGAATGTCATTTTATGCTGCAGTGTTAAGATTTCCTTTCACTGGAACTAAGGGGCCTGAACCATGAAAAACAGCCCCAGACCAGTCCTCCACAGTTAGCACTATGCATTCGGGCACGTACTGTAGTGTTCTCCTGGCTTTCGCCAAACCCAGATTCGTCTGTCGGATTCATCACTCCAGAGAACACGTTTTCATTGAGTCCAATGGCGGCGAGCTTCACACCACTCTAGCCGACCGCTTGGCATTGGGCATGGTGATCTTAGGCTTTGACTAAATTTTGAAGAACTGACTTGTGGGAAAGGTAGCATCCGTTCTGACAGTGCCACGTTGTCACTGAGCTCGTCAGTAAAGGCCATTCTAATGCCAACGTTTGTCTATGGAGATTGCATGGCGGTGTGCTCGATTTTATACACCTGTCAGCAACAGGTGGGGCTGAAACAGCCCGAATAGACTACTATACCATGCTGTGTATCTCTCCCTTTCTCCCTCCTGAGAAATATATTGTTCCACCCCCCTTCTCCTGCTCTCTGCGAATCTCTCGCTCTCATCCTTCTCCCTCTTTCTCTCCATCCCTTTCTCTGTCCCTCCTTCTTTCCCCTCCTTCTTTCCCCTCCTCTCCGTCTCTCTCCTCCTGCATACAGGTTGTCTGCGTTCAGTCTCAAAGGAGCTCCTCAAACTCAATCGGTGTATTTATGTTTTGTCTAAAGACATCTTCCCACACACACACACTCACCCTAAAGACATCTTCCCACACACACACACTCACCCTAAAGACATCTTACCACACACACACACTCACCCTAAAGACATCTTACCACACACACACACTCACCCTAAAGACATCTTACCACACACACACACTCACCCTAAAGACATCTTACCACCACACACACTCACCCTAAAGACATCTTACACACACACACACACTCACCCTAAAGACATCTTACCACACACACACACTCACCCTAAAGACATCTTACCACACACACACACTCACCCTAAAGACATCTTACCACACACACACACTCACCCTAAAGACATCTTCCCACACACACACACTCACCCTAAAGACATCTTACCACACACACACACTCACCCTAAAGACATCTTCCCACACACACACACTCACCCTAAAGACATCTTACCACACACACACACACTCACCCTAAAGACATCTTACCACACACACACACTCACCCTAAAGACATCTTACCACACACACACACACACACACACACACACACACACACACACACACACACACACACACACACACACACACACACACACACACACACACACACACTGACCATAAAGACATCTACCACACACACACTCACCCTAAAGACATCTACCACACACACAATCACCCTAAAGACATCTACCACACACACACAAATATACACACACACACAAATACACACACACAAATACACACACACACAGAACACACACATACACACAGACACACACACACACACACACATACAACACAGCCAGCATACCTTGAAATGGGCCGTTGGCGAGTTCATATGTTCATATGTACTATGTTCATAAAGTACTTGTTTTGTTCCACCCAAATACACAGAAAATATATACCAGATACACCAGTATTTGAACCCAGGTCTGGTAGATACATGTCGGCCCAGAGGGTAGCACTGTTATATAATGTGGTATGTAGTGACTGACATTAACATATTCATTCTCTCTCTCTCTCTCTCTCTCTCTCTCTCTCTCTCTCTCTCTCTCTCTCTCTCTTCTCTCTCTCTCTCTCTCTCTCTCTCTCTCTCTCTCTCTCTCTGTCTCTCTCTCTCTCTGTCTCTCTCTCTCTCTCTCTCTCTCTCTCTCGCTCTCTCTCTCTCTCTCTCTCTCTCTCTCTCTCTCTCTCTCTCTCTCTCTCTGTTCTCTCTCTCTCTCTGTCTCTCTCTCTCTCTCTCTCTCTCTCTCTCTGTCGCTCTCTCTCTCTCTGTCTCTCTGTCTCTCTCGCTCTCTTTCTCTCTCTCTCTGTCTCTCTCTCTCTCTCTCTCTCTCTCTCTCTCTCTCTCAGGTCTTCTGCGAGCGGTGACAGGTAACTTCCACCGTGCTTCTCCTCTCGCCCCGTCCGGCACCGTCGCCTCGTCCTCCATGGAATACCTAGAGATCCACCCCCTCTTCCCCCGCACGCCACAGCCAATCAGGCGCCTCGAAACTCTCCAGGTGGCCAATACTAGCCCAGACCACATCCCTGCCCCCCCGGCTCCCTCTCCAATCGGTATGCACTCCTACGACTCCCTCTCCAAAGCCGAACCAATCGACGACGTTGTGGTTCCTGCCTCGGCCACTCCCTGGTACAAACTGACCAATGGGACCTTCTCCCCTCCGCGACATGTCTCCGCCTTTCACCCTGACTCCTCCTACTTAAAAAAGGCGACCATCCCCAGCCCCCCCGTCCTCATCGTCAACCCCCAGCCTAAAAAGTCCTCCTCTAACTCGGGTGACTGGTGCGGGTCAGACACCAGCTGTAGCCCCCCCAGCTCCTTCGGCAGCCCCCCAGGAGGCTCAGCCTTCTCCCCGCCCAAATCAGCCTTCTCCCCCCTCAACCCGTCATCTGCCTTTAGTCCTCCGTCCGCCGGGGGCAGCGTTGAGCCAGACAGCCCCTATCACCGCGGCAGTAAGTTTCCCTCTATGGGCATCGGTCAGATCCTGAAGAAGAAGGTTCCCTTCCAGCCGTTCAGTTTCAGGGCGGAGCAAGCGGTGGAGGAGGATCTGGTGTCTCCGCCCCCTTACCACATGCAGACGCTGCTCTGCGCCTCCGGGGCGCTCAAGACCCTCTGCTGAAGCATTCTGGGTAACGGGACAATGGCGATGATCAATGACCATGTGGAGGATTATGGCTCTGGTCCAAAGTTAGTGCCCAAGGAAACGAGGAGATAAGATGTCGTCGTTTCAGACAGTTTTTTAGTCTCGATCATACTTCCTGCGTCCAGTTTTGGGGCAGGAAGTGGGCGTGGTTCTTCCTGAGCGGCCTTGGAACTTTTGTGAACTTTGACCCTGTGAACTGTCCTCTGCTGAGGCAGTCACCATGACGACACTATGACTCTAGATACACAGAGACACTCTGGCTGTTGGAGTGGAAGACTGTAAAATAAAACACAGAAGACTAAAGGTGGTTTGAAAATGAAATGAAAATGACTGTTTGTACTGTCACCGATTGTTTCTGCTGCTTTAAAGGCCTTTGTGAAGACCAGCTGTGACTCCAGTGACTGGAACATGTGAAGTAAAGCTCTACAGTGTCAGAGTTTTACCTGTCGTTGTTACATATTGTGTTGTGAGAGAGGGCTGAGTGACACACACACACACACACACACACACATTCAGGGAAATTAAGGTGAGGTTTTTACAGTGGAAATGGCTGTATTATCTAACTATTGTAAAGCATACCTACAACGACGTCAGGGGCTGATTTCCCCGGAAGACTGTTGTGTCATTGTTCTAGGAAGTTCCTTCAGCTTGATATTACTGTGGTTGTGTACGTTAAGCCACATAGTTCGAGTCAACCAATATACCAACAGCTGCCTGTCAGTCTCACCTTTCTGCTGTCACATTCATTAAAACCAATTCTGTGATCTGTGGTTAAGATCAGGCGATTAGTTATGTGGAATTTCCGCTTTGGCTTCATTCCATCGGAACCTGACCATCAACCGAGGGTTCTACCGCGGAATTAGAACGCGTTCTAATTCTACGGTTTCCACGGTGAATTGTGTTCCACTGGAACCAAACACTGCAGAATCCTAGCGATTTTAGTTTGTTTCTTAGCCAGTCACATAACCTTCCATACCGCTCTGACTTCCCTATTGGGTTGTGTTCTGAGCCCAACTGCCAACCTGTTATACAATCAGCTTCTATACGACAGTGGAAATATACATCATTCTATATGACAGTTTAACTATTAGACGATCCGTTCCTTAGGGTGCCTCCCGAATAGTATTCTATTCCCTACATAGCACACTGCTTTTAACCAGACCCATATGGACTATAGAATGTGTAGGATACCATTAGGGACTCTTGTTCGCAGATCTACCTGTTGAGACAGACAAGTTCTATAAAAGTGTCAAAGGGATTACAATGAGTTGCTGAGTGTTGTAACCCTGTCCTGCCTCAGACTGAAACAGGAGGAGGAAGAGGAGGGTAGACCTTCCACTATATCACGGCACGTAAAAGTGATACATTTCATATCGTCTTTAAGTTACTTTACTGACTGTAGTTTGTGCAATATTGCTATGTGTGAGTTCTGCCTGTCGTAAACAACGGTGTTGCCAAGGTGCTTTCTGAACGAATGGAAACGATGGGTGTTGTAGTGCCAGTTTACTGTGTAATTAAGAATACTGTATGATTCCGGAGGTTCTAAAGGTTCCCGATGATGGATTCTAGTGTTCTGTATTCTATGATTTTTTTTTAAACTACTACTGTCTGCTTGTACATTATTGACTGTGACATTGTCACACCGTTGGTTCACCAGACCGTATTGGACGAGCAAATGCTTCCACTTTTACACGATGCTTCTCCATTTTTTACATAGAATGTGTTTCATATCTGTCAACACTTGCATGCAAGACTGTTTTAATACCGATTTTAATACAAACATTTAAAAACTTTTGAACTTTTTTGAAAATATGAAATGTCTTTGTAAGTCTTTTTAAAAAACTTTTTTTTTCTGTTGTTGAAATGAACGGACTTGATTCAAGGTTCTTTTGTAATAAATAGCTTTTTGCTTTTGAGTGTCGAGATTTTTACGCTTATAAAATATTTTAAATATTTATACTAAATCCATGAAGTCTCTGTCTGATCCTTTTACTGCACCTGCTGCCCTGTCTGGGGGCATGCCCATAGACAAGTGTGTGTGTGTGTGTGTGTGTGTGTGTGTGTGTGTGTCTATTCACGATACTCAAATATTTTGCCAATATAAACCAGATAATCAAATGTATACATTGCAAACCATCAAACCATTTACTGATCAAATATTACATTAATAAGTCCTAAACAAAGACCTGGGTCTCTTCATCAACAGAAGAATGTGATCTCCCTCTCAGCAAGATGGGAAACAGTCCTGACCCCAAACCATCCCTACACACACACACACACACACACCCTCACATACCATACACACACACACACACACACACCCTCACATACCATACACACACACACACACACACCCTCACATACCATACACACACACACACACACACACCCTCACATACCATACACACACACACACACCCTCACATACCATACACACACACACACCCTCTCATACCATACACACACACACTACACATGGTGTATCCATTTCCTACAAGACAGCTGTGGTAGTAGTCATGAACACCAAACACGACAGCTGAATGACCCCTTCGTACTGCCTCACACGATCACGCACCCACACAATTCACACACACACACACTGTTAATCCACTCAACTACGGTACCCGGGTCTCGTCCGTAAACCGTTCTCCATGACACCGCCCTCTGACCAGACAAAGAACAGGGGTCCTTAAAGCTCTGTGAGACAGACACGTCATACACAACAAAAAGGCTCCCTTTGGGGGGGGGTGAAGTGTATTAGGGCCTTTGTTTACCAGAAACAGGGCATAAGTCCAAAGTAGCACCCTATCCCCTATGTAGTGCACTACATTTTCTACAGAGCTCTGTGGACCACGGTCAAAAGTAGGGTGCAATTTGGAACGCAGTGTGGGCAGTTAGAGCCAAATCCCCCCACTCCCCTGTAGCACCAGCGAGACAAACAGACTATGACACAGACCCCTCTAGCTTAACCACGGACCGGAGAGAAAGGGTGATACACACCAGAGGCCAGCTGGAACAATAACTCCTGTCAACAAGCCTGAAAGTGTACATCCATGTCTACTGTATATGGGTCTTTCCAGAAACTAGGGTACCGGTACCTACACTGGACAACTTGTTACAGCTGTTGATAAATCATTGATAATAATCTGCCAATTTCTTTTAATGTCATTACATTAAAGATATAAAGAGAGGAATTATAATTATTATAATTTAATTTTTTTATTATTATAATCAATATATTCAATCAAATTCACAAGTTGAATTTAAAAAGTATGTTTAACCCTTTATTGTGGTTGGTGTCTTGATGGATTTGCATTTATGTATTTATGTAAGTTTGTAGTTATATAAAGTGTTAATCAGTTGAACCCTGTAAGAACCGTGGATCTAGCTGTTTGTAAAGATATCTCCCAAATGAAATGTAACATTTTGTTGTATCATGTTAAAGCAGTGAAAAATGTTTTCATTGGCACACAAATACAAAATAATAATAATTGCATTTTTTTTTTTAAATCGAATGCTTCTAACCCGAAAGAGTCACCTTACCTTGATATTTTACAAACCTGAATCGATAATTAATCATGAATAATTATGCATAATACTTGCTGGAATGCGCATTTGGTGAAAAGCTGTTGAATTACTCCATGATATTTTCACAGTTCACAAATCATCATTTGATCCCAGGAAGGAATTTCCTGAATGACAGTCATGTGTTGAACCGCTGTTGTGATAGCAACAAGTGTTGAACCGCTGTTGTGATAGCAACAAGTGTTGAACCGCTGTTGTGATAGCAACAAGTGTTGAACCGCTGTTGTGATAGCAACAAGTGTTGAACCGCTGTTGTGATAGCAACAAGTGTTGAACCGCTGTTGTGATAGCAACAAGTGTTGAGCCGCTGTTGTGATAGCAACAAGTGTTGAACCGCTGTTGTGATAGCAACAAGTGTTGAACCGCTGTTGTGATAGCAACAAGTGTTGAAGTGTTGTGATAGCAACAAGTGTTGAACCGCTGTTGTGATAGCAACAAGTGTTGAAGTGTTGAACCGCTGTTGTGATAGCAACAAGTGTTGAACCGCTGTGTTGTGATAGCAGTGTTGAAGTGTTGAACCGCTGTTGTGATAGCAACAAGTGTTGAACCGCTGTTGTGATAGCAACAAGTGTTGAACAAGTGTTGTTGAACCGCTGTTGTGATAGCAACAAGTGTTGCTGTTGTGATAGCAACAAGTGTTGAACCGCTGTTGTGATAGCAACAAGTGTTGAACCGCTGTTGTGATAGCAACAAGTGTTGAGCCGCTGTTGTGATAGCAACAAGTGTTGAACCGCTGTTGTGATAGCAACAAGTGTTGAACCGCTGTTGTGATAGCAACAAGTGTTGAACCGCTGTTGTGATAGCAACAAGTGTTGAACCGCTGTTGTGATAGCAACAAGTGTTGAACCGCTGTTGTGATAGCAACAAGTGTTGAACCGCTGTTGTGATAGCAACAAGTGTTGAACCGCTGTTGTGATAGCAACAAGTGTTTGAGAGAAACGTTCCAGAATATTTTGACGCCGGTGAAGACAGTTTTTTATTCAAATTGTATTTTAAATGTAACCTTTATTTAACGAGGCAAGTCAGTGAAGAACAAATTGTTATTTACAATGATGGCCTACACCGGCCAAACCTGAACAACGCTGGGCCAATTGTACTCCGCCCTGTGGGACTCCCAATCACAGCCGGGTTGTGATACAGCCCGGAATCAAACCAGGGTGTCTGTAGTGACGCCTCTAGTCCTGAGATGCAGTGCCTTAGACCTCTGAACCAGGGTGTCTGTAGATGACGCCTCTAGTCCTGAGATGCAGTGCCTTAGACCTCTGAACCAGGTGTCTGTAGTGACGTTTTTTATTCAAATTGTATTTTAAATGTAACCTCTAGATGGCCTACTGAGATGCAGTGCCTTAGACCAATCTGAACCAGGGTGTCTGCCTCTAGTCCTGAGATGCAGTGCCTCTGAACCAGGGTGTCTGTAGTGACTAGTCCTGAGATGCAGTGCCTTAGACCTCTGAACCAGGGTGTCTGTAGTGACGCCTCTAGTCCTGAGATGCAGTGCCTTAGACCTCTGAACCAGGGTGTCTGTAGTGACGCCTCTAGCACTGAGATGCAGTGCCTTAGACCTCTGAACCAGGGTGTCTGTAGTGACGCCTCTAGTCCTGAGATGCAGTGCCTTAGACCTCTGAACCAGGGTGTCTGTAGTGACGCCTCTAGTCCTGAGATGCAGTGCCTTAGACCTCTGAACCAGGGTGTCTGTAGTGACGCCTCTAGTCCTGAGATGCAGTGCCTTAGACCGCTGCGCCACTTGGGAGCCCAACTCGTAGTGCCTGTATCAACCAACATTGGATCTAATATCCCTCGATAATTCAAATCAAATCAAATTGCATTAGTCACATGTGCCGAATACAACCTAACCATTAAATGCTGAATTACGAGCCCCCTAACCAACAATGCAGTTTAATTTTTTTGGATAAAAATAAGAACTAAAAGTAACAAGTAATTAAAGAGCAGCAGTAAAATAACAATAGCGAGACTATATACAGGGGGGTACCAGTAAAGAGTCAATGGTTAGTTGAGGTAATATGTACATGTAGGTAGAGTTATTAAAGTGACAATGCATAGATGATAACAACAGAGAGTAGCAGTGGTGTAAAAGGGGAGGGGGGGGCAATGCAAATAGTCTGGGTAGTTTAATTGAATTAGGTGTTCATCAGTCTTTTGGCTTGGGGGTAGAAGCTGTTAAGAAGACTTGGCGCTACGGTACCGCTTGCCGTGCAGTAGCAGAGAGAACAGTCTATGACTATGGTGGCTGGAGTCTTTGACAAGTTTTAGAGCCTTCCTCTGACACCGCCTGGTATAGAGGTCCTGGATGGCAGGAAGCTTGGCCCCAGTGATGTACTGGGCCGTTCGCACTACCCTCTGTAGTGCCTTGCGGTCGGAGGCCAAGCAGTTGCCATACCAGGCAGTGATGCAACCAGTCAGGACGCTCTCGATGGTGCAGATGGTGCAGATGTGGAACCTTTTGAGGATCTGAGGACCCATGCCAAATCTTTTCAGTCTCCTGAGGGGGAATAGGTTTTGTCGTGCCCTCTTCAGGACTGTCTTGGTGTCCTTGGACCATGTTAGTTTGTTGGTGACACCAAGGAACTTGAAGCTCCCAAAATGCTCCACTGCAGCACCGTCTATGAGAATGGGGGCATGCCTGGTCCTCTTTTTCCTGTAGTCCACAATCATCTCCTTTGTCTTGATCACATTGAGGGAGAGGTTGTTGTCCTGGCACCACACGGCCAAGTCTCTGACCTCCTCAATATATTCTATCTCGTTGTTGTCGGTGATCAGACCTACCACTCTTGTGTCATTGGCAAACTTAATGATGGTGTTGGAGTCATGCCTGGCCATGCCGTCATGAGTGAACAGGGAGTACAGGAGGGGACTGAGCACGCACCCCTGAGGGGCCCCAATGTTGAGGATCAGCGTGGCAGTTGTGTTGTTACCTTCCCTTACCACCTGGAGGCGGCCCGTCAGGAAGTCCAGAATCCAGTTGCAGAGCGAGGTGTTTAGTCCCAGGGTCCTTAGCTTAGTGATGAGCTTTGAGGGCACTATGGTGTTGAACGCTGAGCTGTAGTCAATGAATAACATTCTCACATAGGTGTTCCTTTTGTCCAGGTGGGAAAGGGCAGTGTGGAGTGTAATAGAGATTGCATCATCTGTGGATCTGTTGGGACAGTATGCAAATTGGAGTGGGTCTAGGTTTTCTGGGATAGTGGTGTTGATGTGAGCCATGATCAACCTTTCAAAGCACTTCATGGCTACAGACGTGAGTGCTACTGGTTGGTAGTCATTTAGGCAGGTTACCTTAGTGTTCTTGGGCACAGTGACTATGGTGATCTGCTTAACCTCTTCAGTCGACCCTCTACTTTTTTGAACATTCTGTTAAAAATCGCGCAACATTTCAGCGCCCTGCTACTCATGCCAGGAATATAGTATATGCATTTGCTTAGTCTGTGTGGATAGAAAACACTCAGACGTTTAAAAAACTGGTTAAATCACTGCTGTGGCTTTACCAGAACGGCATTTACATCGAAAAGCACAGGAAAAACTGATCACTGAAAATGGGAAAATATATCCTTGCGCTACTTGATCCCATTGATAAAGGTGAACCACAATTAATTGACTGAGGTTGCAGTACCTACAGCTTCCACACGGTGTCTAGAGTCTTGTCATTTCCCTTCGAGTTTTTTCTTGGTCAAACACATGCAGGACACCGTATCTAATCCGGTCTAGGACCGGATATTTTCGTTGAGTTTCTAGCCGGACATTTTTCCAGACGGACAGCTAATGATCTTTACATCGCCTCCTGATGAATTTGATCGCTTATTAACGTTTACTAATACCTAAAGTTGCATTACAAACGTATTTCGAAGTGTTTTGTGAAAGTTTATCGTCGACTTTTTGAATTTTAAAAAATGACGTTACGTTTTGAAACAATGTTTTTTTCGTTTATCACACAGTCTACATATAACGATATCTAGGCTTTATATGGACCGATTTAATCGAAATAAAGACCCAAATAGTGTTTATGGGACATCTAGGAGTGCCAACAAAGAAGATGGTGAAAGGTAATGAATGTTTTCTATTTTATTGTGCGGTTTGTGTAACGCCGAAATGCTAATTATTTTGTTTACGTCCCCTGTGGGTCTTTTGGGGTGTTGCATGCTATCAGATAATAGCTTCTTTAAAAATCTGACTTGTTGCCTGGATTCACAACGAGTGTAGCTTTAATTCGATACCCTGCATGTGTATTTTAATGAACTTTTGAGTTTTAACTAATACTATTAGCATTTAGAATAGCGCATTTGCATTTCCAGAGCTCTAGTTGGGACGCAAGCGTCCCGAGTAGAAGCAACAGGTTAAAACATGTAAGTATTACAGACTCGGACAGGGAGAGGTTGAAAATGTCATTGAAGACACTTGCCAGTTGGTCAAAGCATGCTCGCAGTATACAAGCCCGGCGACCTTGTGAATGTTGACCTGTTTAAAGGTCTTACTCACATCGGCTGTGGAGAGTGTGATCACACAGTCTTCCAGAACAGCTGGTGCTCTCATGCATGTTTCAGTGTTATTTGCCTCGAAGCGAGCATAGAAGTAGTATAGCTCGTCTGATAGGCTCGTGTCACTGGGCAGCTCTCGGCTGTGCTTCCCTTTGTAATTCTGTCATGGTTTGCAAGCCCTGCTACAGCATCGTACAATTGTTGTACAATTCGATCTTAGTCCTGTATTGACGCTTTGCCTGTTTGATGGTTCGTCGGAGGGTATAGCTGGATTTCATATTAGCTTTCAGGTTAGAGTCCCACTCCTTGAAAGCGTCAGCTCTAGTCTTTAGCTCGGTGTGGATATTGCCTGTAGTCCATGGCTTCTGGTTGGGGTATGTACGTACGGTCACTGATGGGAAAAAAAACGTCATCAATGCACTTGTTTTTTTCCTCTAGATGCACATTTAACATGCTGATAGAAATGAGGTCGAACGGATTTAAGTTTCCCTGTATTAAAGTCCCCGGCCACTAGGAGTGCCGCCTCTGGGTGTTTTCTTGTTTGCTTATGGCAGAATACAGCTCATTCAATGCTGTCTTAGTGCCAGCCTCTGACTGTGGTGGTATGTAAACAGCTACGACAAATACAGATGAAAACTCTATAGGTAGATAGTGTGGTCTACAGCTTATCATGAGATACTCTACCTCAGGCGAGCAATTGCTTGAGACTTAGATATCGTGCACCAGCTGTTATTTACAAAAATACATAGTCCTCCACATACTTTATAATGCTGTATATTACTGTATATCTCTAATACTGTATAATACTTTATAATACTGTATATTACTGTATAATACTGTATAT
>NC_088414.1:44638100-44733100 GCF_034236695.1 Oncorhynchus nerka
TATCTGTTAGTGTGGATGTTGTTGTCCAACACTGGGCTACAGTATATCTGTTAGTGTGGATGTTGTTGTCCAACACTGGGCTACAGTATATCTGTTAGTGTGGATGTTGTTGTCCAACACTGGGCTACAGTATATCTGTTAGTGTGGATGTTGTTGTCCAACACTGGGCTACAGTATATCTGTTAGTGTGGATGTTGTTGTCCAACACTGGGCTACAGTATATCTGTTAGTGTGGATGTTGTTGTCCAACACTGGGCTACAGTATATCTGTTAGTGTGGATGTTGTTGTCCAACACTGGGCTACAGTATATCTGTTAGTGTGGATGTTGTTGTCCAACACTGGGCTACAGTATATCTGTTGTTAGTGTGGATGTTGTTGTCCAACACTGGGCTACAGTATATCTGTTAGTGTGGATGTTGTTGTCCAACACTGGGCTACAGTATATCTGTTAGTGTGGATGTTGTTGTTGTCCAACACTGGGCTACAGTATATCTGTTAGTGTGGATGTTGTTGTCCAACACTGGGCTACAGTATATCTGTTAGTGTGGATGTTGTTGTCCAACACTGGGCTACAGTATATCTGTTAGTGTGTATATCTGTTAGTGTGGATGTTGTTGTCCAACACTGGGCTACAGTATATCTGTTAGTGTGGATGTTGTTGTCCAACACTGGGCTACAGTATATCTGTTAGTGTGGATGTTGTTGTCCAACACTGGGCTACAGTATATCTGTTAGTGTGGATGTTGTTGTCCAACACTGGGCTACAGTATATCTGTTAGTGTGGATGTTGTTGTCCAACACTGGGCTACAGTATATCTGTTAGTGTGGATGTTGTTGTCCAACACTGGGCTACAGTATATCTGTTAGTGTGGATGTTGTTGTCCAACACTGGGCTACAGTATATCTGTTAGTGTGGATGTTGTTGTCCAACACTGGGCTACAGTATATCTGTGTCTGGGAAACTGACCCCCCCCCTGAAAATGTTGAACATAATTCCAACATAAAACAGAAAGAACGATCTCTTAATAAAGAAAACAGGAATGTGAAATGTTACAAATCAGTTTTGTTTTCACACGAAACATCCACCTAGAACACAGAACAGTCTCGCCGACGAGGAACGCACTTCATGTCATAAAAAAACACCAATAACCACAAATGGAAAGATAACAGTCTGGAGGCAACAGGGAAACATATGGCAAAGCCCTAAATGACAACCTAAGTAGTGCACTATATAGGGAATAGGGTGCCATAGTGGTCTGGTATAAACTAGTGCACTATGTAGGGAGGTGGTATTTGGGACTTGTTTTGAAGTGGTGTTTAAACCTTGTGAAACAGGCTGTGGCTGTTTGGACCCCATGAGAACTAAAACAGTGGATGTTGGTGTGGTGTGGATGTTAGTGTGGTGTGGATGTTGGTGTGGATGTTAGTGTGGTGTGGATGTTAGTGTGGTGTGGATGTTAGTGTGGTGTGGATGTTGGTGTGGATGTTAGTGTGGTGTGGATGTTGGTGTGGATGTTAGTGTGGTGTGGATGTTGGTGTGGATGTTGGTGTGGATGTTGGTGTGGATGTTAGTGTGGTGTGGATGTTACATGTTGGTGTGGATGTTGGTGTGGATGTTGGTGTGGTGTGGATGTTGGTGTGGATGTTGTGGTGTGGATGTTGGTGTGGATGTTGGTGTGGATTTTGGTGGATGTTGGTGTGGATGTTGGATGTTGGTGTGGATGTTGGTGGATGTTGGTGTGGATGTTGGTGTGGATGTTGGTGTGGATGCTGGTTGGATGTTGGTGTGGATGTTGGTGTGGATGTTGTTGGTGTGGATGTTGAACCTAATGCTGGTGTGGATGTTGGTGTGGATGTTGGTGTGGATGTTGGTGTGGATGTTGGTGTGGATGTTGGTGTGGATGTTGGTGTGGATGTTATGTGGTGTGGATGTTGGTGTGGATGTTGTGTGGTGTGGATGTTGTGATGGTGTGGATGTTAGTGTGGGTGTGAACAGTGATGGTTGGTGTGGTGTGGATGTTAGTGTGGTGTGGATGTTAGTGTTGGTGTGGATGTTGGTGTGGTGTGGATGTTAGTGTGGTGTGGATGTTAGTGTGGATGTTAGTGTGGTGTGGATGTTGGTGTGGATGTTGGTGTGGTGTGGATGTTGTGTGTGGATGTTGGTGTGGATGTTGGTGTGGATGTTAGTGTGGTGTGGATGTTGTGTGGTGTGGATGTTGGTGTGGTGTGGATGTTGGTGTGGTGTGGATGTTGGTGTGGATGTGTGTGGTGTGGATGTTGTGGTGTGGATGTTGGTGTGGATGTTGGTGTGGATGTAGTGGTGTGGATGTTAGTGTGGTGTGGATGTTGGTGTGGATGTGGATGTTAGTGTTGGTGTGGATGTTGGTGTGGATGTTGGTGTGGTGTGGATGTTAGTGTGGTGTGGATGTTGTGTGGATGGATGTTGGTGGATGTTGGTGTGGATGTTGTGTGGTGTGGATGTGTGGTGTGGATGTTGGTGTGGATGATGTTATGTTGGTGTGGTGTGGATGTTGGTGTGGTGTGGATGTTGGTGTGGATGTTGGTGTGGATGTTAGTGGTGTGATGGTGTGGATGTTAGTGTTGGATGTTAGTGTGGTGTGGATGTTTGGATGTTGGTGTGGATGTTGTGATGTGTGGATGTTGGTGTGGATGTTAGTGTGGTGTGGATGTTGGTTAGTGTGGTGTGTGGATGTTGGTGTGGTGTGGATGTTAGTGTGGATGTTGTTGGTGTGGATGTTAGTGTGGTGTGGATGTTTGGTGTGGATGTTGGTGTGGATGTTGGATGTGGATGTTAGTGTGGATGTTAGTGTGTGTGGATGTTGGTGTGGATGTTAGTGTGGTGTGGATGTTGGTGTGGTGTGGATGTTAGTGTGGTGTGGATGTTGTGTGATGTTGGATGTTGGTGTGGTGTGGATGTTAGTGTGGTGTGGATGTTGTTGGTGTGGATGTTGGATGTTGGTGTGTGGTGTGGATGTTAGTTGGTGTGGATGTTAGTGGTGTGGATGTTGGTGTGGTGTGGATGTTAGTGTGGATGTTAGTGTGGTGTGGATGTTGTGGTGGATGTTGGTGTGGTGTGGATGTTAGTGTTGTGTGGTGTGGATGTTGTTGGAGTGTGGTGTGGATGTTTGGTGTGGATGTTGGTGTGGTGTGGATGTTGGTGTGGATGTTGGTGTGGTGTGTGATGTTAGTGTGGATGTTAGTGTGGTGTGGATGTTGTTGGTGTGGATGTTAGTGTGGATGTGGATGTTGATGTTAGTGTGGTGTGGATGTTAGTGTGGTGTGGATGTGGTGTGGATGTTAGTGGTGTGGATGTTGGTGTTGGTGTGGATGTTAGTGTGGATGTTAGTGTGGTGTGGATGTTAGTGTGGTGTGGATGTTGGTGTGGATGTTTGTGGATGTTAGTGTGGATGTTGGTGTGGATGTTAGTGTGGATGTTGGTGTGGATGTTGGTGTGGATGTTAGTGTGGTGTGGATGTTAGTGTGGATGTTAGTGTGGTGTGGATGTTGGTGTGGATGTTGGTGTGGATGTTAGTGTGGTGTGGATGTTGTTGGTGTGGATGTTAGTGATGTTAGTGTGGATGTTAGTGTGGTGTGGATGTTGGTGTGGATGTTGGTGTGGATGTTAGTGTGGTGTGGATGTTGGTGTGGTAGTGTGGTGGATGTTAGTGTTGGTCTGGATGTTAGTGTGGTGTGGATGTTAGTGTGGTGTGGATGTTATGTGTGTGGATGTTGATGTGTGGTGTGGATGTTAGTGTGGTGTGGATGTTAGTGTGGTGTGGATGTTGTTGGTGTGGTGTGGATGTTGTGTGGATGTTGGTGGTGTGGATGTTAGTGTGGTGTGGATGTTAGTGTGATGGTGTGGATGTTAGTGTGGATGTTGGTGTGGAGTGTGGTGTGGATGTTAGTGTGGTGTGGATGTTAGTGGTGGATGTGGATGTTAGTGTGGATGTGTGGATGTTAGTGTGGTGTGGTGTGGATGTTGGTGTGGATGTTAGTGTGGTGTGGATGTTAGTGGTGGATGTTGGTGATGGATGTTGTTGGTGTGGATGTTAGTGGTGTGGATGTTAGTGTGGTGTGGATGTTAGTGTGGTGTGGATGTGGATGTTAGTGTGGTCTGGATGTGGTGTGGATGTTAGTGGTGTGGATGTTTGGTGGTGTGGATGTTGGTGTGTGTGGATGTTGGTGTGGATGTTAGTGTGGTGTGGATGTTAGTGTGGTGTGGATGTTGGTGTGGTGTTGGATGTTGTGTGGATGTTAGTGTGGTGTGGATGTTGGTGTGGATGTTGGTGTGGATGTTTGTGGATGTTAGTGTGGATGTTAGTGTGGTGTGGATGTTGTGTGGATGTTGGTGTTGGATGTTAGTGTGGTGTGGATGTTGGATGTTGGTGTGGATGTTGGTGTGGTGTGGATGTTGGTGTGGTGTGGATGTTAGTGTGGTGTGGATGTTTGTGGTGTGGATGTTGGTGTGGTGTGGATGTGGATGTTGGTGTGGTGTGGATGTTAGTGTGGTGTGGTGTGGATGTTGTGTGGATGTTGGATGGTGTGGATGTTGGTGTGGTGTGGATGTTGGTGTGGTGTGGATGTTAGTGTGATGTGGTGTGGATGTTGGTGTGATGTTAGTGTGGTGTGGATGATGTTGGTGTGGATGTTAGTGTGGATGTTGGATGTGGTGTGGTGTGGTGTGGATGTTGGTGTGGTGTGGATGTTAGTGTGGATGGTGTGGATGTTAGTGTGGTGTGGATGGTGTGGATGGTTGGATGTTGTGTAGTGTGGATGTTAGTGTGGTGTGGATGTTGGTGTGGATGTTGTTGTGTGGTGTGGATGTTAGTGTGGATGGTTGTGTGTGGATGTTAGTGTGGTGTGGATGTTAGTGTGGTGTGGATGTTAGTGTGGATGTGTGGATGTTGGTGTGGTGTGGATGTTAGTGTGGATGTTGGTGTGGTGTGGATGTTAGTGTGGTCTGGATGTTAGTGTGGTGTGGATGTTAGTGTGGATGTTGGTGTGGTGTGGATGTTGGTGTGGATGTTGGGTGTGGATGTTGGATGTTGGTGTGGATGTTAGTGTGGTGTGGATGTTGGTGGTGTGGATGTTAGTGTGGTGTGGATGTTGGTGTGGATGTTAGTGTGGTGTGGATGTTAGTGTGGTGTGGATGTTGGTGTGGTGTGGATGTTAGTGTGGTGTGGATGTTGGTGTGGATGGATGTTTGGATGTTGGTGTGGATGTTAGTGTGGTGTGGATGTTGGTGTGGATGTTGGTGGTGGATGTTAGTGTGGTGTGGATGTTAGTGTGGTGTGGATGTTAGTGGTGTGGATGTTAGTGTGGTGTGGATGTTTTGGTGGATGTGGATGGTGTGGATGTTGGTGTGGATGTTGGTGTGGATGTTAGTGTGGTGTGGATGTTGGTGTGGATGTTGTGTGGTGTGGATGTTAGTGTGGTGTGGATGTTAGTGTGGTGTGGATGTTAGTGTGGTGTGGATGTTGGTGTGGTGTTGGATGTTAGTGGTGTGGATGTTAGTGTGGTGTGGATGTTAGTGTGGTGTGGATGTTAGTGTGGATGTTGGTGTGGTGTGGATGTTAGTGTGGTGTGGATGTTAGTGTGGATGTGGTTGGATGTTGGTGTGGATGTTAGTGTGGTGTGGATGTTAGTGTGGATGTGGATGTTGGTGTGGATGTTGGTGTGGTGTGGATGTTAGTGTGGTGTGGATGTTAGTGTGGATGTTAGTGTGGTGTGGATGTTGGTGTGGATGTTGGTGTGGTGTGATGAGTGTTGGTGTGGATGTTGGTGTGGATGTTGGATGTGGTGTGGATGTTAGTGTGGTGTGGATGTTGGTGTGGATGTTGTGTGGTGTGGATGTTGGTGTGGTGTGGATGTGGATGTTGGTGTGGATGTTGGTGTGGTGTGGATGTTAGTGTGGTGTGGATGTTAGTGTGGATGTTAGTGTGGTGTGGATGTTAGGATGTGTGGATGTTGGTGTGGTGTGGATGTTAGTGTGGTGTGGATGTTAGTGTGGATGTTGGTGTGGTGTGGATGTTGTGTGGTGTGGTGTGGATGTGTTGGTGTGGTGTGGATGTTAGTGTGGTGTGGTGTGGATGTTTGGTGTGGATGTTAGTGTGGTGTGGATGTTGGTGTGGTGTGGATGTTAGTGTGGTGTGGATGTTAGTGTGGTGTGGATGTTGGTGTGTTGGTGGATGTGGTGGTGGATGTTAGTGTGGTGTGGATGTTGGTGTGGATGTTTGGTGTGGATGTTAGTGTGGTGTGGATGTTGGTGTGGTGTGGATGTTAGTGTGGTGTGGATGTTGTGTGTGGATGTTAGTGTGGTGTGGATGTTGGTGTGGTGTGGATGTTGGTGTGGATGGTGTGGATGTTGTTAGTGTGGATGTTAGTGTGGTGTTGGTGTGGATGTTAGTGTGGATGTTAGTGTGGATGTTAGTGTGTGGATGTTAGTGTGGTGTGGATGTTAGTGTGGTGTGGATGTTAGTGTGGTGTGGATGTTGTGTGGTCTGGTGTGGTGTGGATGTTAGTGTGGTGTGGATGTTGGTGTGGTGTGGATGTTAGTGTGGTGGATGTTAGTGGTGTGGTGTGGATGTTGTGGATGTTGTGGTGTGGATGTTGTGTGGATGTTGGATGTTGGTGTGGATGTTAGTGTGGTGTGGATGTTGTGGTGTGGATGTTGGTGTGGTGTGGATGTTAGTGTGGATGTTGGTGTGGTGTGGATGTTAGTGTTGGTGTGGATGTTTGGTGTGGTGTGGATGTTAGTGTGGATGTTAGTGGATGTTGGTGTGGATGTTAGTGTGGATGTTGGTGTGGATGTTAGTGTGGTGTGGATGTTAGTGTGGTGTGGATGTGTGGATGTTGGTGTGGTGTGGATGTTGGTGTGGATGTTGGTGTGGTGTGGATGTTAGTGTGGTGTGGATGTTAGTGTGGATGTTGTGGATGTTAGTGTGGATGTGGTGTGTGGATGTTGGTGTGGATGTTGGTGTGGTGTGGATGTTGGTGTGGATGTTAGTGTGGTGTGGATGTTAGTGTGGATGTTGGTGTGGTGTGGATGTTAGTGTGGTCTGGATGTTAGTGTGGTGGATGTTGGTGTGGTGTGGATGTTGTTGGATGTGGTGTGGATGTTAGTGTGGTGTGGATGTTGGATGTGGTGGTGTGGATGTTAGTGGATGGTGTGGATGTTGGTGTGTGGATGTTAGTGTGGTGTGGATGTTAGTGATGTTGGTGTGGATGTTATGTGGTGTGGATGTTAGTGTGGTGTGGATGTTGGTGTGGTGTGGATGTTAGTGTGGTGTGGATGTTAGTGTGGTGTGGATGTTGTGGTAGTGTGGTGTGGATGTTGTGGTGTGGTGTGGATGTTGGTGTGGTGTGGATGTGGATGTTAGTGTGGTGTGGATGTTGGTGTGGTGTTGGATGTTGGTGTGGATGTTAGTGTGGTGTGGATGTTGTGTGGTGTGGATGTTAGTGTGGATGTTGTGTGGATGTTGGTGGTGTGGATGTTAGTGTGGTGTGGATGTTGGTGGTGTGGATGTTGGTGTTGGTGTGGATGTTGGTGTGGATGTTGGTGTGGTGTGGATGTTGGTGTGGATGTTGGTGTGGTGGATGTTAGTGTGGTGTGGATGTTTGGATGTTGATGTTGGTGTGGATGTTAGTGGTGTGGATGTTAGTGTGGTGTGGGTGGTGGATGTGGTGTGGATGTTGTTGTGTGGATGTTAGTGTGGTGTGGATGTGTGGTGTGGATGTTGGTGTGGTGTGGATGTTGGTGTGGATGTTAGTGTGGTGTGGATGTTAGTGTGGGTGGATGTTGGTGTGGATGTTAGTGTGGTGTGGATGTGTGGATGTTAGTGTGGATGTTAGTGTGGTGTGGATGGAGTGTGGATGTGTGGTGTGGATGTTAGT
Organism: Oncorhynchus nerka; assembly: GCF_034236695.1. Classification (NCBI taxonomy): domain Eukaryota; kingdom Metazoa; phylum Chordata; class Actinopteri; order Salmoniformes; family Salmonidae; genus Oncorhynchus; species Oncorhynchus nerka. The sequence goes on from NC_088414.1 coordinate 44,646,016, forward strand.
GTGGTGTGGATGTTAGTGTGGATGTTAGTGTGGATGTTGGATGTTGGTGTGGATGTTGTGTGGTGTGGATGTTAGTGTGGTGTGGATGTTGGTGTGGATGTTAGTGGATGTGGTGTTAGGTGGTGGATGTTAGTGTGGTGTGGATGTTGGTGTGGATGTGTGGTGTGGATGTTGGTGTGGTGTGGATGTTAGTGTGGTGATGTTGGATGTTGGTGTGGTGTGGATGTTGGTGTGGATGTTAGTGTGGTGTGGATGTTGGTGTGGTGTGGATGTTGGTGTGGTGTGGATGTTAGTGTGGTGTGGATGTTGGTGTGGATGTTAGTGTGGTGTGGATGTTGGTGTGGTGTGGATGTTAGTGTGGTGTGGATGTTAGTGTGGTGTGGATGTTGGTGTGGATGTTGGTGTGGTGTGGATGTTAGTGTGGTGTGGATGTTGGTGTGGATGTTGGTGTGGTGTGGATGTTAGTGTGGTGTGGATGTTGGTGTGGTGTGGATGTTGTTGGTGTGATGTGTGGATGTTGGTGTGGATGTTAGTGTGATGTTGTGGATGTTAGTGTGGTGTGGATGTTAGTGTGGATGTTGGATGTGGTGTGGATGTTAGTGTGTGGATGTTAGTGTGGTGTGGATGTTGGTGTGGATGTTGGTGTGGTGTGGATGTTAGTGTGGTGTGGATGTTGGTGTGGTGTGGATGTTAGGTGGTGTGGATGTTGTTGGTGTGGATGTTGGTGTGGTGTGGATGTTAGTGTGGTGTGGATGTTAGTGTGGATGTTAGTGTGGTGTGGATGTTGTGGATGTTGGTGTGGATGTTAGTGTGGATGTTTGGTGTGGATGTTGGTGTGTGGATGTTGGTGTGGATGTTAGTGGATGTTAGTGTGGATGTTGGTGTGGATGTTGGATGTTGGATGTTGGTGTGGATGTTAGTGTGGATGTTAGTGTGGTGTGGATGTTAGTGTGGATGTTGGTGTGGTGTGGATGTTAGTGTGGTCTGGATGTTGGTGTGGTGTGGATGTTGGTGTGGATGTTGGTGTGGTGTGGATGTTAGTGTGGTGTGGATGTTAGTGTGGTGTGGATGTTAGTGTGGTGTGGATGTAGTGTGGTGTGGATGTTAGTGTGGTGTGGATGATGTGTGGTGTGGATGTTGTTGGTGTGGATGTTGTGGATGTGGTGTGGATGTTTGGTGTGGATGTTTGGTGTGGATGTTGGTGTGGATGTTGGTGTGGTGTGGTGTGGATGTTGTGTGGATGTTAGTGATGGTGTGGATGTTAGTGTGGTGTGTGGATGTTGGATGTGGTGTGGATGTTGGTGTGGATGTTGGTGTGGATGTTGGTGTGGATGTTGTGTGGATGTTGTGTGGATGTTGGTGTGGATGTTAGTGTGGATGTTGGTGTGGATGTTGGATGTTGGTGTGGATGTTAGTGTGGATGTTGGTGTGGATGTGGATGTTGGTGTGGATGTTAGTGTGGTGTGGATGTTGTGTGGTGTGGATGTTAGTGTGGTGTGGATGTTGGTGTGGTGTGGATGTTAGTGTGGATGTTGGTGTGGATGTTGGTGTGGTGTGGATGTTGGTGTGGTCTGGATGTTAGTGTGGTGTGGATGTTAGTGTGGATGTTAGTGTGGATGTTGGTGTGGTGTTAGTGGTGTGGATGTTAGTGTGGTGTGGATGTTGGTGGTGTGGATGTTGGTGGTGTGGATGTTAGTGTGTGGATGTTGGTGTGGTGTGGATGTTAGTGTGGTGTGGATGTTAGTGTGGTGTGGTGTGGATGTTGGTGTGGTGGTGTGGATGTTAGTGTGGTGTGGATGTTAGTGTGGTGTGGATGTTGTGTGTGTGGTGTGGATGTTGTGTGGTGTGGATGTTAGTGTGGTGTGGATGTTGTGTGTGGATGTTGGTGTGGATGTTGGTGTGGTGTGGATGTTGGTGTGGATGTTGGTGTGGTGTGGATGTTAGTGTGGATGTTGGTGTGGTGTGTGGATGTAGTGGTGTGGATGTTAGTGTGGTGTGGATGTTAGTGTGGTGTGGATGTTGGTGTGGTGTGGATGTTAGTGTGGATGTTGGTGTGGTGTGGATGTTGTGTGGTGTGGATGTTAGTGTGGTGTGGATGTTAGTGTGGATGTTGTTGGGTGGATGGTGTGGATGTTGGTGTGGTGTGGATGTTAGTGTGGTGTGGATGTTAGTGTGGTTGGATGTGTGGTGTGGATGTTGGTGTGGATGTTGGTGTGGTGTGGATGTTAGTGTGGTGTGGATGTTAGTGTGGTGTGGATGTTGGTGTGGTGTGGATGTTGGTGTGGATGGTGTGGATGTTAGTGTGGTGTGGATGTTGTTGGATGTTAGTGTGGTGTTGGATGTTATGTGTGGTGTGGATGTTGGATGTTGGTGTGGATGTTTGGATGTTGGTGTGGATGTTGGATGGTTATGTGTGGTGTGGATGTTGTGTGGATGTTGGATGTGGTGTGGATGTTTGGTGTGGTGGATGTGGTGTGGATGTTAGTGTGGTGTGGATGTTGGTGTGGTGTGGATGTTGGTGTGGATGTTGGTGTGGATGTTAGTGTGGTGTGGATGTGGATGTTGGTGTGGATGTTAGTGTGGTGTGGATGTTGGTGTGGTGTGGATGTTGTGTGGTGTGGATGTTAGTGTGTGGATGTTGGTGTGGATGTTGGATGTTGGTGTGGATGTTGGTGTGGTGTGGATGTTGGTGTGGTGTGGATGTTAGTGTGGTGTGGATGTTGGTGTGGATGTTGGTGTGGATGTGTGGATGTTAGTGTGGTGTGGATGTTGGTGTGGATGTTGGTGTGGATGTTGGATGTTGGTGTGGATGTTTGGTGTGGATGTGTTGGTGTGGATGTTGGTGTGGATGTGGTGTGGATGTTAGTGTGGATGTTGGATGTGTGTGTGGATGTTGGTGTGGATGTTGGTGTGGTGTGGATGTTAGTGTGGTGTGGATGTTGGTGTGGATGTTGGTGTGGTGTGGATGTTGGTGTGGTGTGGATGTTAGTGTGGTGTGGATGTTGTGTGGTGTGGATGTTAGTGTTGGTGTGGATGTTGGTGTGGTGTGGATGTTAGTGTGGTGTGGATGTTGGTGTGGTGTGGATGTTAGTGTGGATGTTTGTGGTGTGGATGTTGGTGTGGATGTTTGGTGTGGTGTGGATGTTAGTGTGGTGGTGTGGATGTTAGTGTGGATGGATGTTGGTGTGGATGTTTGGTGTGGATGTGGATGTTGTTGGTGTGGATGTTGGTGTGGATGTTGGATGTTGTGGTGTGGATGTTGGTGTGGATGTTTGTGGGTGGATGTTGGTGGTGGATGTTAGTGTGGATGTTAGTGTGGTGTGGATGTTGGTGTGGATGTTGGTGTGGATGTGGATGTGTTGGTGTGGATGTTGGTGTGTGGATGTTGGTGTGGATGTTGGTGTGGTGTGGATGTTGGTGTGGATGTTGGTGTGGTGTGGATGTTAGTGTGGTGTGGATGTTGGTGTGTGGATGTTGGTGTGGTGTGGATGTTAGTGGATGGTGTGGATGTTAGTGTGGATGTGGATGTTGGTGTGGATGTTGGTGTGTGGATGTTGGTGTGGATGTTGGTGGATGTGTGGTGTGGATGTTAGTGTGGATGTTGGTGTGGTGTTAGTGTGGATGTTTGGTGTGGATGTTAGTGTGGTGGTGTTAGTGGATGTTAGTGTGGATGTTGGTGTGGATGTTGGAGTGTGGATGATGTTGGATGTTGGTGTGGATGTTAGTGTGGTGTGGATGTTAGTGTGGTGTGGATGTGGATGTGGATGTTAGTGTGGTGTGGATGTTGGTGTGGTCTGGATGTTGGTGTGGTGTGGATGTTAGTGTGGTGTGGATGTTAGTGTGGATGTTGGTGTGTTGGATGTTAGTGTGGTGTGGATGTTAGTGTGGTGTGGATGTTGGTGTGGTGTGGATGTTTGTGGTGTGGATGTTAGTGTGGATGTTGGTGTGGTGTGGATGTTAGTGTGGTGTTGGATGTTGGTGTGGATGTTTGGTGTGGATGTTGGATGTTGGTGTGATGTTGGTGTGGATGTTAGTGTGATGATGGTGTGGATGTTGGTGTGGATGTTAGTGTGGATGTTAGTGTGGTGTGGATGTTAGTGTGGTGTGGATGTTAGTGTGGATGTTGGTGTGGTGTGGATGTTAGTGTGGATGTTGGTGTGGATGTTAGTGTGGATGTTGGTGTGGATGTTAGTGTGGTGTGGATGTTAGTGTGGATGTTGGTGTGGATGTTAGTGTGGTGTGGATGTTAGTGTGGTGTGGATGTTGGTGTGGTGTGGATGTTAGTGTGGATGTTAGTGTGGTGTGGATGTTGGTGTGGATGTTAGTGTGGTGTGGATGTTAGTGGTGTGGATGTTAGTGTGGTGGATGTTAGTGTGGTGGATGTTAGTGTGGTGTGGATGTTGGTGTGGTGTGGATGTTGTTGGTGTGGATGTTAGTGTGGTGTGGATGTTGTTGGTGTGGATGTTAGTGTGGATGTTGGTGTGGTGTGGATGTTAGTGTGGTGTGGATGTTAGTGTGGTGTGGATGTTGGTTGGTGTGGATGTTGTGGTGTGGATGTTAGTGTGGTGTGGATGTTAGTGTGGATGTGGATGTGGTGGATGTTGGTGTGGATGTTGTGGTGTGGTGTGGATGTTAGTGTGGATGTTGGATGTGGATGTGGATGTGTGGATGTTGGTGTGGATGTTGGTGTGGTGTGGATGTTAGTGTGGGATGTTGTGGATGTGGATGTTGGTGTGGATGTTAGTGTGGTGTGGATGTTAGTGTGGATGTTAGTGTGGTGTGGATGTTAGTGTGGATGTTGGTGTGGATGTTAGTGTGGTGTGGATGTTAGTGTGGTGTGGATGTTAGTGTGGATGTTAGTGGATGTTAGTGTGGATGTTGGTGTGGTGTGGATGTTAGTGTGGTGTGTGGATGTTAGTGTGGTCTGGATGTTAGTGTGGATGTTGGTGTGGTGTGGATGTTGGTGTGGTGTGGATGTTAGTGTGGTGTGGATGTTGGTGTGGTGTGGATGTTGGTGTGGATGGTGTGGATGTTGGATGTTGGTGTGGATGTTAGTGTGGTGTGGATGTTGTGTTGTGGTGTTGGATGTTGGTGTGGATGTTGGTGTGGTGTGGATGTTGGTGTGGATGTTAGTGTGGTGTGGATGTTAGTGTGGTGTGTGTGGATGTTGGATGGTTGGATGTTGGTGTGGATGTTAGTGTGGTGTGGATGTTGGTGTGGTGTGGATGTTAGTGTGGATGTTAGTGTGTGGTGTGGATGTTGGTGTGGATGTTAGTGTGGTGTGGATGTTGGTGTGGATGTTAGTGTGGTGTGGATGTTTGGTGTGGATGTTAGTGTGGTGTGGATGTTAGTGTGGTGTGGATGTTGGTGTGGTGTGGATGTTAGTGTGGTGTGGATGTTGGAGTGTTGTGGATGTTGTGGATGTTAGTGGGTTAGTGTGGTGTGGATGTTGGTGTGGTGTGGATGTTAGTGTGGTGTGGATGTTGGTGTGGTGTGGATGTTGGTGTGGATGTTGGTGTGGTGTGGATGTTAGTGTGGTGTGGATGTTAGTGTGGTGTGGATGTTAGTGTGGTGTGGATGTTAGTGTGGATGTTAGTGTGGTGTGGATGTTAGTGTGGATGTTGGTGTGGATGTGGATGTTATGTGTGGTGTGGATGTTGTGTGGTGTGGATGTTGTGTGGTGTGGATGTTAGTGTGGTGTGGATGTTGGTGTGGATGTTGGTGATGTTAGTGTGGTGTGTGGATGTTGTTGGTGTGGATGTTAGTGTGGTGTGGATGTTGTGTGGTGTGGTTGTTGGATGTTGGTGTGGATGTTAGTGTGGTGTGGATGTTAGGTGTGGATGTTGGTGTGGTGTGGATGTTAGTGTGGTGGATGTTAGTGTGGTGTGGATGTTAGTGTGGTTTGGATGTTGGTGTGGTGTGGATGTTAGTGTGGTGTGGATGTTAGTGTGGTGTGGATGTTAGTGTGGTGTGGATGTTGGTGTGGTGTGGATGTTAGTGTGGATGTTAGTGTGGATGTTAGTGTGGTGTGGATGTTAGTGTGGTGTGGATGTTAGTGTGGATGTTAGTGTGGTGTGGATGTTGGTGTGGATGTTAGTGTGGATGTTAGTGTGGTGTGGATGTTAGTGTGGATGTGGTGTGGATGTGGTGTGGTGTGGATGTTGGTGTGGATGTTAGTGTGGTGTGGATGTTAGTTGGTGTGGATGTTGGTGTGGTGTGGATGTGTGGTGTGGATGTTGGTGTGGATGTTGGATGTTAGTGTGGATGTTGGTGTGGATGTTAGTGTGGATGTTGGTGTGGTGTGGATGTTAGTGTGGTCTGGATGTTGGTGTGGTGTGGATGTTGGTGTGGATGTTGGTGTGGTGTGGATGTTAGTGTGGTGTGGATGTTAGTGTGGTGTGGATGTTAGTGTGGTGTGGATGTTAGTGTGGATGTTAGTGTGGTGTGGATGTTAGTGTGGATGTTAGTGTGGTGTGGATGTTAGTGTGGTCTGGATGTTGGTGTGGTGTGGATGTTAGTGTGGTGTGGATGTTAGTGTGGATGTTGTGTGGTGTGGATGTTAGTGTGGTGTGGATGTTGGTGTGGATGTTGGTGTGGTGTGGATGTTAGTGTGGTGTGGATGTTGGTGTGGATGTTGGTGTGTGGATGTTAGTGTGGTGTGGATGTTAGTGGTGTGGATGTTGGTGTGGTGTGGATGTTTGGTGTGGATGTTGGTGTGGTGTGGATGTTAGTGATGTTGGTGATGGTGTGGATGTTGGTGTGGTGTGGATGTTAGTGTGGTGTGGATGTTAGTGGTGTGGTGTGGATGTTAGTGTGTGGATGTTGGTGTGGTGTGGATGTTGGTGTGGTGTGGATGTTAGTGTGGATGTTAGTGTGGTGTGGATGTTAGTTGGTGTGGATGTTAGTGTGGATGTTAGTTGGTGTGGTGTGGATGTTAGTGTGGTGTGGATGTTGGTGTGGATGTTAGTGTGGTGTGGATGTTAGTGTGGTGTGGATGTTGGTGTGGATGTTAGTGTGGTGTGGATGTTAGTGTGGTGTGGATGTTGGTGTGGATGTTGGTGTGGTGTGGATGTTAGTGTGGTGTGGATGTTAGTGTGGTGTGGATGTTGGATGTTGGTGTGGATGTTTGTGGTGTGGATGTTGTGTGTGGATGTTGGTGTGGATGTTAGTGTGGTGTGGATGTTAGTGTGTGGATGTTAGTGTGATGTGTGGATGTTGGTGTGGATGTTGGTGTGGTGTGGATGTTGGTGTGGTGTGGATGTTAGTGTGGTGTGGATGTTAGTGTGGTGTGGATGTTAGTGTGGATGTGGATGTGGTGTGGATGTTAGTGTGGTGTGGATGTTAGTGTGGTGTGGATGTTAGTGGTGTGGATGTTAGTGATGGTGTGGATGTTAGTGTGGTGTGGATGTTGGTGTGGATGTGGTGGATGTTGGTGTGGATGTTAGTGTGATGTGGATGTTGGTGTGGATGTTAGTGTGGTGTGGATGTTGTGATGTGGATGTTAGTGTGGTGTGGATGTTGGTGTGGTGTGGATGTTAGTGTGGTGTGGATGTTGGAGTGTGGATGTTGTGTGGTGTGGATGTTAGTGTGGTGTGGATGTTAGTGTGGTGTGGATGTTGTGTGGATGTTAGTGTGGATGTTGTTGGTGTGGATGTTAGTGTGGTGTGGATGTTAGTGTGGATGTTGGTGGTGTGGATGTTAGTGTGGATGTTGGTGTGGATGTTAGTGTGGTGGATGTTAGTGTGGATGTTAGTGTGGTGTGGATGTTAGTGTGGTGTGGATGTTTGGTGTGGATGTGGATGTTGGTGTGGATGTTGGTGTGGTGTGGATGTTAGTGTGGTGTGGATGTTATGTGTGGTGTGGATGTTAGTGTGGTGTGGATGTTAGTGTGGATGTTAGTGTGGTGTGGATGTTAGTGTGGATGTTGGTGTGGTGTGGATGTTAGTGTGGTCTGGATGTTGGTGTGGTGTGGATGTTTGTTGGTGTGGATGTTAGTGTGGTGTTGGATGTTGGTGTGGTGTGGATGTTAGTGTGGTGTGGATGTTAGTGTGGTGTGGGTGTGGTGTGGATGTTAGTGTGGTGTGGATGTTAGTGTGGATGTTGGTGTGGTGTGGATGTTGTGTGGTGTGGATGTTAGTGTGGTGTGGATGTTGGTGTGGTTGGATGTTGGTGTGGATGTTTGGATGTTGGTGTGGTGTGGATGTTGGTGTGGATGTTGGTGTGGTGTGGATGTTGGTGTGGATGTTGGTGTGGTGTGGATGTTAGTGTGGATGTTATGTGTGTGGATGTTAGTGTGGATGTTGGTGTGGTGTGGATGTTGTGGATGTTAGTGTGGTGTGGATGTTAGTGTGGATGTTGGATGTTAGTGTGGTGTGGATGTTAGTGTGGTGTGGATGTTGGTGTGGTGTGGATGTTAGTGTGGTGTGGATGTTGTGTGGTGTGGATGTTAGTGTGGTGTGGATGTTAGTGTGTGTGGATGTTGTGTGGTGTGGATGTTAGTGTGGTGTGGATGTTGTGTGGATGTTGGTGTGGTGTGGATGTTGGTGTGGTGTGGATGTTGTGGTGTGGATGTTAGGTGTGGATGTTGGTGTGGATGTTGGTGTGGATGTTAGTGTGGTGTGGATGTTGGTGTGGATGTTGGTGTGGTGTGGATGTTAGTGTGGTGTGGATGTTGGTGTGGTGTGGTGTGGTGTGGATGTTGGTGTGGATGTTAGTGTGGATGTTTGGTGTGGATGTTGTGGATGTTATGTTAGTGTGGTGTGGATGTTGTTGGTTGGTGTGGATGTTAGTGTGGATGTTAGTGTGGTGTGGATGTTAGTGTGGATGTTAGTGTGGTGTGGATGTTAGTGTGGTGTGGATGTTAGTGTGGTGTGGATGTTGGTGTGGATGTTGGTGTGTGTGGATGTTAGTGTGGTTGGATGTTGGTGTGGTGTGGATGTTGGTGTGGATGTTAGTGTGGTGTGGATGTTAGTGTGGATGTTAGTGTGGTGTGGATGTTGTGTGGATGTTGGTGTGGTGTGGATGTTAGTGTCTGGATGTTGGTGTGGTGTGGATGTTGTTGGTGTGGATGTTGGTGTGGTGTGGATGTTGGTGTGGTGTGGATGTTGGATGGTGTGGTGTGGATGTTATGTGTGGTGTGGATGTTAGTGTGGATGTTGGTGTGGTGTGGATGTTAGTGTGGTCTGGATGGTTGGTGTGGATGTTAGTGTGGTGTGGATGTTGGTGTGTCTGGATGTTAGTGTGGATGTTGATGTGTGGTGTGGATGTTAGTGTGGTGTGGATGTTAGTGTGGTGTGATGTTATGTGTGGATGTTAGTGGATGTTAGTGTGGTGTGGATGTTAGTGTGGTGGATGTTGGATGTTGGATGTGTGGTGTGGATGTTAGTGTGTGGATGTTGGAGTGTGGTGTGGATGTTAGTGTGGTGTGGATGTTGGTGTGGTGTGGATGTTAGTGTTGGTGTGGATGTTAGTGTGGATGTTTGGATGTGTGGATGTTAGTGTGTGGATGTTAGTGTGGTGTGGATGTTAGTGTGGTCTGGATGTTAGTGTGGTGTGGATGTTAGTGTGGTGTGGATGTTGGTGTGGTGTGGATGTTAGTGTGGTGTGGATGTTAGTGTGGTGTGGATGTTAGTGTGGATGTTAGTGTGGTGTGGATGTTAGTGTGGATGTTGGTGTGGTGTGGATGTGTGGATGTTGGTGTGGTGTGGATGTTGTGTGTGGTGTGGTGTGGATGTTAGTGTGTTGGTGGTGTGGATGTTAGTGTGGTGTGGATGTTAGTGTGGTGTGGATGTTAGTGTGGATGTTAGTGTGGTGTGGATGTTAGTGTGGATGTTGGTGTGGTGTGGATGTTAGTGTGGTCTGGATGTTGGTGTGGTGTGGATGTTAGTGTGGTGTGGATGTTAGTGTGGATGTTGGTGTGGTGTTGATGTTAGTGTGGTCTGGATGTTAGTGTGGATGTTGGTGTGGTGTGGATGTTAGTGTGGTGTGGATGTTAGTGTGGTGTGGATGTTAGTGTGGTGTGGATGTTAGTGTGGTTTGGATGTTGGTGTGGTGTGGATGTTAGTGTGGTGTGGATGTGTGGATGTTAGTGTGGTCTGGATGTTGGTGTGGTGTGGATGTTAGTGTGGTGTGGATGTTAGTGTGGTGTGGATGTTAGTGTGGTGTGGATGTTGGTGTGGTGTGGATGTTAGTGTGGATGTTAGTGTGGATGTTAGTGTGGTGTGGATGTTAGTGTGGTGTGGATGTTAGTGTGGATGTGGATGTTGGATGTGTGGTGTGGATGTTAGTGTGGTGTGGATGTTAGTGTGGTGTGGATGTTAGTGTGGTGTGGATGTGATGGTGTGGATGTTGGTGTGGATGTTATGTTGGTGTGGTGTGGATGTTATTGGTGTGTGGTGTGGATGTTGGTGTGGTGTGGATGTTAGTGTGGTGTGGATGTTATGTGGTGTGGTGTGTGTGGATGTTGGTGTGGTGTGGATGTTGGTGTGGTGTGGATGTTAGTGTGGATGTTATGTTGTGGTGTGGATGTTGGTGTGGTGTGGATGTTAGTGTGGTGTGGATGTTAGTGTGGTGTTGGTGTGGTGTGGATGTTAGTTGGTGTGGATGTTGGTGTGGATGTTAGTGTGGTGTGGATGTTAGTGTGGATGTTAGTGTGGTGTGGATGTTAGTGTGGTTGGATGTTGGTGTGGATGTTGGTGTGGTGTGGATGTTAGTGTGGATGTTGGTGTGGTGTGGATGTTAGTGTGGTGTGGATGTTAGTGTGGATGTTGGTGTGGTGTGGATGTTAGTGTGGTGTGGATGTTAGTGTGGATGTTGGTGTGGTGTGGATGTTGGTGTGGTGTGGATGTTAGTGTGGATGTAGTGGATGTTAGTGTGGTGTGGATGTTAGTGTGGTGTGGATGTTGTTGGATGTTTGTGTGGGTTGGATGTTGGTGTTGGTGTGTGGATGTTAGTGTGGTGTGATGTTAGTGTGGTGTGGATGTTAGTGTGGTGTGGATGTTGGTGTGGATGTTGTGTGTGGATGTTAGTGTGGTGTGGATGTGTGGATGTTGGTGTGGTGTGGATGTTGTTGGATGTTGTGGTGTGGATGTTGTGGATGTTAGTGTGGTGTGGATGGATGTTGGTGTGGATGTTGGTTGGATGTTGGTGTGGTGTGGATGTTAGTGTGGATGTTAGTGTGGATGTTAGTGTGGTGTGGATGTTAGTGTGGTGTGGATGTTAGTGTGGATGTTAGTGTGGTGTGGATGTTAGTGTGGTGTGGATGTTAGTGTGGTCTGGATGTTAGTGTGGTGTGGATGTTAGTGTGGTGTGGATGTTGGTGTGGATGTTAGTGTGGTGTGGATGTTAGTGTGGTGTGGATGTTGGTGTGGTGTGGATGTTAGTGTGGTGTGGATGTTGGTGTGGATGTTGGTGTGGTGTGGATGTTAGTGTGGATGTGGTGTGGTGGATGTTAGTGTGGATGTTGGTGTGGTGTGGATGTTAGTGTGGTGTGGATGTTGGTGTGGTGTGGATGTTGGTGTGGATGTGGATGGTGTGGATGTTAGTGTGGTGTGGATGGTGTGTGGATGTTGGTGTGGTGTGGATGTTGGTGTGGTGTCGATGTTAGTGTGGTGTGGATGTTAGTGTGGTGTGGATGTTAGTGTGGATGTTAGTGTGGTGTGGATGTTAGTGTGGATGTTGGTGTGGTGTGGATGTTAGTGTGGTGTGGATGTTAGTGTGGATGTTGGTGTGGTGTGGATGTTAGTGTGTGTCTGGATGTTATGTTGGTGTGGTGTGGATGTTAGTGTGGTGTGGATGTTAGTGTGGTGTGGATGATGTTGGATGTTAGTGTGGTTTGGATGTTGGTGTGTGTGGATGTTAGTGTGGTGTGGATGTTAGTGTGGTGTGGATGTTGGATGTTGGTGTGGTGTGGATGTTGGTGTGGTTGGATGATGTTGGATGTTGGTGTGGTGTGGATGTTAGTGATGGTGTGGATGATGTTGTGTGGTGTGGATGTTAGTGTGGATGTTAGTGTGGTGTGGATGTTAGTGTGGTGTGGATGTTAGTGTGGGATGTTAGTGTGGTGTGGATGTTAGTGTGGTGTGGATGTTGGTGTGGATGTTAGTGTGGTGTGGATGTTAGTGTGGTGTGGATGTTGGTGTGGTGTGGATGTTAGTGTGGTGTGGATGTTAGTGTGGTGTGGATGTTGGTGTGGATGGTGTGGATGTTGGTGTGGTGTGGATGTTGATGTGTGGATGTTGTGGATGTTAGTGTGGTGTGGATGTTAGTGTGGTGTGGATGTTAGTGTGGATGTTAGTGTGGTGTGGATGTTAGTGTGGATGTTAGTGTGGTGTGGATGTTAGTGTGGTGTGGATGTTGGTGTGGTGTGGATGTTAGTGTGGTGTGGATGTTGGTGTGGTGTGGATGTTAGTGTGGTGTGGATGTTAGTGTGGATGTTGGTGTGGTGTGGATGTTAGTGTGGTGTGGATGTTAGTGTGGATGTTGGTGTGGTGTGGATGTTAGTGTGGTGTGGATGTTAGTGTGGATGTTGGTGTGGTGTGGATGTTAGTGTGGTGTGGATGTTAGTGTGGATGTTGGTGTGGTGTGGATGTTAGTGTGGATGTTGGTGTGGTGTGGATGTTAGTGTGTGGATGTTGGTGTGGTGTGGTGTGGATGGTGTGGTGTGGATGTTAGTGTGGTGTGGATGTTAGTGTGGATGTTAGTGTGGTGTGGATGTTAGTGTGGATGTTGGTGTGGTGTGGATGTTAGTGTGGTGTGGATGTTAGTGTGGTGTGGATGTTAGTGTGGATGTTAGTGTGGTGTGGATGTTAGTGTGGTGTGGATGTTAGTGTGGTGTGGATGTTGGTGTGGTGTGGATGTTGGTGTGGATGTTAGTGTGGTGTGGATGTTAGTGTGGTGTGGATGTTAGTGTGGTGTGGATGTTAGTGTGGTGTGGATGTTGGTGTGGATGTTAGTGTGGTGTGGATGTTAGTGTGGTGTGGATGTTGGTGTGGTGTGGATGTTAGTGTGGTGTGGATGTTAGTGTGGTGTGGATGTTGGTGTGGTGTGGATGTTGGTGTGGTGTGGATGTTAGTGTGGTCTGGATGTTGGTGTGGTGTGGATGTTGGTGTGGTGTGGATGTTAGTGTGGTCTGGATGTTGGTGTGGATGTTGGTGTGGTGTGGATGTTAGTGTGGTGTGGATGTTGGTGTGGTGTGGATGTTAGTGTGGTGTGGATGTTAGTGTGGTGTGGATGTTGGTGTGGATGTTAGTGTGGTGTGGATGTTGTTGGTGTGGATGTTAGTGTGGATGTTGGTGTGTGTGGATGTTAGTGTGGTGTGGATGTTGGTGTGGATGTTGGTGGTGTGGATGTTAGTGGTGGATGTGGTGTGGATGTTGGTGTGGTGTGGATGTTGGTGTGGTGTGGATGTTGTTGGTGTGGATGTGTGGATGTTGGTGTGGTGTGGATGTTAGTGTGGTGTGGATGTTAGTGTGGATGTTAGTGTGGTGTGGATGTTAGTGTGGATGTTAGTGTGGTGTGGATGTTATGGTGTTAGTGTGGTGTGGATGTTAGTGTGGTGTGGATGTTAGTGTGGGATGTTAGTGTGGTGTGGATGTTGTTGGTGTGGATGTTGGGTGTGGTGTGGATGTTAGTGTGGTGTGGATGTTAGTGTGGATGTGTGGATGTTGGTGTGTGTGGATGGTGTGGATGTTAGTGTGTGGATGTTAGTGTGGTGTGGATGTTAGTGTGGTGTGGATGTTGGTGTGGTGTGGATGTTAGTGTGGTCTGGATGTTAGTGTGGTGTGGATGTTAGTGTGGATGTTGGTGTGGTGTGGATGTTGGTGTGGATGTTGGTGTGGTGTGGATGTTAGTGTGGATGTTAGTGTGGATGTTAGTGTGGTGTGGATGTTAGTGTGGATGTTGGTGTGGTGTGGATGTTAGTGTGGTGTGGATGTTAGTGTGGTGTGGATGTTAGTGTGGATGTTAGTGTGGTGTGGATGTTAGTGTGGTGTGGATGTTAGTGTGGTGTGGATGTTGGTGTGGTCTGGATGTTGGTGTGGATGTTAGTGTGGTGTGGATGTTAGTGTGGATGTTGGTGTGGATGTTAGTGTGGTGTGGATGTTAGTGTGGTGTGGATGTTAGTGTGGTGTGGATGTTAGTGTGGTCTGGATGTTAGTGTGGATGTTGGTGTGGTGTGGATGTTAGTGTGGTGTGGATGTTGGTGTGGTGTGGATGTTGGTGTGGATGTGGATGTTGGATGTTGGTGTGGATGTTGTGTGGTGTGGATGTTAGTGTGGTGTGGATGTTAGTGTGGTGTGGATGTTAGTGTGGTGTGGATGTTGGTGTGGATGTTAGTGTGGTGTGGATGTTAGTGTGGTGTTGGATGTGGATGTTGGTGTGGATGTTGGTGTGGTGTGGATGTTAGTGTGGTGTGGATGTTAGTGTGGTGTGGATGTTGTGTGGATGTTGGATGTGGGTGTGGATGTAGTGTGGTGTGGATGTTAGTGTGGATGTTAGTGTGGTGTGGATGTTAGTGTGGATGTTGGTGTGGTGTGGATGTTAGTGTGGGTGGATGTGTGGATGTTAGTGTGGTGTGGATGTTAGTGTGGATGGTGTGGATGTTATGTTGGTGTGTGGATGTTAGTGTGGTGTGGATGTTAGTGTGGATGTTGGTGGTGGATGTTAGTGTGGATGTGGTGTGGTGTGGATGTTGGTGTGGTGTGGATGTTAGTGTGGATGTTAGTGTGGTGTGGATGTTAGTGTGGTGTGGATGTTAGTGTGGTGTGGATGTTAGTGTGGTGTGGATGTTAGTGGTGTGGATGTTAGTGTGGTGTGGATGTTAGTGTGGTGTGGATGTTGGTGTGGTGTGGATGTTAGTGTGGTGTGGATGTTGGTGTGGTGGATGTTAGTGTGGTGTGGATGTTGGTGTGGATGTTGTGTGGTGTGGATGTTGGTGTGGTGTGGATGTTGGTGGTGTGGATGTTAGTGTGGTCTGGATGTTGGTGTGGATGTTGGTGTGGTGTGGATGTTAGTGTGGTGTGGATGTTGGTGTGGTGTGGATGTGTGGTGTGGATGTTAGTGTGGTGTGGATGTTGTGTGGATGTGTGGTGTGGATGTTGGTGTGGTGTGGATGTTGGTGTGGTGTGGATGTTAGTGTGGATGGATGTTAGTGTGGTGTGGATGTTAGTGTGGTGTGGATGTTGGTGTGGTGTGGATGTTAGTGTGGTGGATGGGTGTGGTGTGGTGTGGATGTTGGATGTTAGTGGTGTGGTTGTTGGTGTTGTGTGGTGTGGATGTTAGTGTGGTGTGGATGTTAGTGTGGATGTTAGTGTGGTGTGGATGTTAGTGTGGATGTTGGTGTGGTGTGGATGTTAGTGTGGTGTGGATGTTAGTGTGGATGTTGGTATGGTGTGGATGTTAGTGTGGATGTTGGTGTGGTGTGGATGTTAGTGTGGTGTGGATGTTGGTGTGGTGTGGATGTTGGTGTGGTGTGGATGTTAGTGTGATGTTGGTGGGTGTGGATGTTAGTGTGGTGTGGATGTTAGTGTGGATGTTGGTGTGGTGTGGATGTTAGTGGTGTGGATGTTAGTGTGGATGTTGGTGTGATGTTGTGGATGTTAGTGTGGTGTGGATGTTAGTGTGGTGTGGATGTTAGTGTGGATTTTGTGGTGTGGATGTTAGTGTGGATGTTGGTGTGGTGTGGATGTTAGTGTGGTGTGGATGTTGGTGTGGTGTGGATGTTAGTGTGGATGTTAGTGTGGTGTGGATGTTAGTGTGGTGTGGATGTTAGTGTCGTGTGGATGTTGTGTGGTCTGGATGTTGTGTGGATGTTAGTGTGGTGTGGATGTTAGTGTGGTGTGGATGTTAGTGTGGTGTGGATGTTAGTGTGGTGTGGATGTTAGTGTGGTGTGGATGTTAGTGTGGTGTGGATGTTGGTGTGGATGTTAGTGTGGTGTGGATGTTAGTGTGGTGTGGATGTTGGTGTGGTGTGGATGTTAGTGTGGTGTGGATGTTAGTGTGGTGTGGATGTTGGTGTGGATGTTAGTGTGGTGTGGATGTTGGTGTGGTGTGGATGTTAGTGTGGTCTGGATGTTGGTGTGGATGTTAGTGTGGTGTGGATGTTAGTGTGGTGTGGATGTTGGTGTGGTGTGGATGTTAGTGTGGTGTGGATGTTAGTGTGGTGTGGATGTTGGTGTGGTGTGGTGTGGATGTTGGTGTGGTGTGGATGTTAGTGTGGATGTTAGTGTGGTGTGGATGTTAGTGTGGTGTGGATGTTAGTGTGGATGTTAGTGTGGTGTGGATGTTAGTGTGGATGTTAGTGTGGTGTGGATGTTAGTGTGGTGTGGATGTTAGTGTGGATGTTAGTATGGTGTGGATGTTAGTGTGGATGTTGGTGTGGTGTGGATGTTAGTGTGGTGTGGATGTTACTGTGGATGTTGGTGTGGTGTGGATGTTAGTGTGGATGTTGGTGTGGTGTGGATGTTAGTGTGGTGTGGATGTTAGTGTGGATGTTGGTGTGGTGTGGATGTTAGTGTGGTGTGGATGTTAGTGTGGATGTTGGTGTGGTGTGGATGTTAGTGTGGATGTTAGTGTGGTGTGGATGTTAGTGTGGTGTGGATGTTAGTGTGGATTTTAGTGTGGTGTGGATGTTAGTGTGGATGTTGGTGTGGTGTGGATGTTAGTGTGGTGTGGATGTTAGTGTGGTGTGGATGTTAGTGTGGATGTTAGTGTGGTGTGGATGTTAGTGTGGTGTGGATGTTAGTGTCGTGTGGATGTTAGTGTGGTCTGGATGTTAGTGTGGATGTTAGTGTGGTGTGGATGTTAGTGTGGTGTGGATGTTAGTGTGGTGTGGATGTTAGTGTGGTGTGGATGTTGGTGTGGATGTTAGTGTGGTGTGGATGTTAGTGTGGTGTGGATGTTGGTGTGGTGTGGATGTTAGTGTGGTGTGGATGTTAGTGTGGTGTGGATGTTAGTGTGGTGTGGATGTTGGTGTGGTGTGGATGTTAGTGTGGTCTGGATGTTGGTGTGGTGTGGATGTTGGTGTGGTGTGGATGTTAGTGTGGTCTGGATGTTGGTGTGGATGTTGGTGTGGTGTGGATGTTAGTGTGGTGTGGATGTTGGTGTGGTGTGGATGTTAGTGTGGTGTGGATGTTAGTGTGGTGTGGATGTTGGTGTGGATGTTAGTGTGGTGTGGATGTTGGTGTGGTGTGGATGTTAGTGTGGTCTGGATGTTGGTGTGGATGTTGGTGTGGTGTGGATGTTAGTGTGGTCTGGATGTTGGAGTGTGGATGTTAGTGTGGTGTGGATGTTGTTGGATGTTGGTGTGTGGATGGATGTTGGTGTGGATGTTGGTGTGGTGTGGATGTTAGTGTGGTCTGGATGTTGGTGTGGTGTGGATGTTAGTGTGGTGTGGATGTTAGTGTGGTGTGGTGTGGATGTTAGTGTGGTGTGGATGTTAGTGTGGTGTGGATGTTAGTGTGGTGTGGATGTTAGTGTGGTCTGGATGTTGGTGTGGATGTTAGTGTGGTGTGGATGTTAGTGTGGTGTGGATGTTAGTGTGGATGTTAGTGTGGTGTGGATGTTAGTGTGGTGTGGATGTTAGTGTGGATGTTAGTGTGGTGTGGATGTTAGTGTGGTGTGGATGTCAGTGTGGTGTGGATGTTGGTGTGGATGTTAGTGTGGTGTGGATGTTAGTGTGGTGTGGATGTTGGTGTGGATGTTGGTGTGGTGTGGATGTCAGTGTGGTCTGGATGTTGGTGTGGTGTGGATGTTAGTGTGGTCTGGATGTTGGTGTGGTGTGGATGTTAGTGTGGTGTGGATGTTAGTGTGGATGTTGGTGTGGTGTTGATGTTAGTGTGGTCTGGATGTTAGTGTGGATGTTGGTGTGGTGTGGATGTTAGTGTGGTGTGGATGTTAGTGTGGTGTGGATGTTGGTGTGGATGTTAGTGTGGTGTGGATGTTAGTGTGGATGTTAGTGTGGTGTGGATGTTGGTGTGGATGTTAGTGTGGTGTGGATGTTAGTGTGGTGTGGATGTTAGTGTGGATGTTAGTGTGGTGTGGATGTTAGTGTGGTGTGGATGTTGGTGTGGTGTGGATGTTGGTGTGGATGTTAGTGTGGTGTGGATGTTAGTGTGGTGTGGATGTTGGTGTGGATGTTAGTGTGGTGTGGATGTTAGTGTGGTGTGGATGTTAGTGTGGTCTGGATGTTGGTGTGGTGTGGATGTTGTGGTCTGGATGTTGGTGTGGTGTGGATGTTGGTGTGGTGTGGATGTTAGTGGATGTTGGTGTGGATGTTAGTGTGGTGTGGATGTTAGTGTGGTGTGGATGTTAGTGTGGATGTTGGTGTGGTGTGGATGTTAGTGTGTGGATGTTGGTGTGGATGTTAGTGTGGTGTGGATGTTGGTGTGGTGTGGATGTTAGTGTGGTGGATGTTGGTGTGGATGTTGGTGTGGTGTGGATGTTGGTGTGGTGTGGATGTTAGTGTGGTGTGGATGTTAGTGTGGTGTGGATGTTAGTGTGGTGTGGATGTTAGTGTGGTGTGGATGTTGGTGTGGATGTTAGTGTGGTGTGGATGTTAGTGTGGATGTGGATGTGTGGTGTGGATGTGGTGTGGATGTTAGTGTGGTGTGGATGTTAGTGTGGTGTGGATGTTGGTGTGGATGTTAGTGTGGTGTGGATGTTAGTGTGGTGTGGATGTTGGTGTGGATGTTAGTGTGGTGTGGATGTTAGTGTGGTGTGGATGTTAGTGTGGATGTTAGTGTGGTGTGGATGTTAGTGTGGTGTGGATGTTGGTGTGGATGTTGGTGTGGTGTGGATGTTAGTGTGGTGTGGATGTTGGTGTGGATGTTAGTGTGGTGTGGATGTTAGTGTGGTGTGGATGTTAGTGTGGTGTGGATGTTGGATGTTGGTGTGGTGTGGATGAGTGTGGTTGGATGTTAGTGTGGTGTGGATGTTGGTGTGGTGTGGATGTTGGTGTGGTGTGGATGTTAGTGTGGTGTGGATGTTGTTGGTGTGGTGTGGATGTTGGTGTGTGTGGATGTTGGTGTGGTGTGGATGTTGGTGGATGTTAGTGTGGTGTGGATGTGGTGTGGATGTTAGTGTGGTGTGGATGTTGGTGTGGTGTGGATGTTAGTGTGGTGTGGATGTTGGTGTGGTGTGGATGTTAGTGTGGATGTTAGTGTGGTGTGGATGTTGGTGTGGTGTGGATGTTAGTGTGGTTGGATGTTGGTGTGGATGTTAGTGTGGTGTGGATGTTGGTGTGGTGTGGATGTTGGTGTGGATGTTGTGTGGTGTGGATGTTAGTGTGGTGTGGATGTTGGTGTGGATGTTGGTGTGGTGTGGATGTTAGTGTGGTGTGGATGTTGGTGTGTGGTGTGGATGTTAGTGTGGTGTGGATGTTAGTGTGGTGTGGATGTTAGTGTGGTGTGGATGTTGGTGTGGATGTTGGTGTGGTGTGGATGTTAGTGTGGTGTGGATGTTAGTGTGGTGTGGATGTTAGTGTGGATGTGGATGTTGGTGTGGATGTTGGAGTGTGGATGTTGGTGTGGTGTGGATGTTGGTGTGGTGTGGATGTTGGTGGATGTTAGATGTTGGTGTGGTGTGGATGTTGGTGTGGTGTGGATGTTAGTGTGGTGTGGATGTTGTTGGTGTGATGTGTGTGGTGTGGATGTTGGTGTGGTGTGGATGTTGGTGTGGATGTTAGTGTGGTGTGAATGTTGGTGTGGTGTGTGGATGTTGGTGGATGGTGTGATGTTAGTGTGGTGTGGATGTTGGTGTGGTGTGGATGTTGGTGTGGATGTTAGTGTGGTGTGGATGTTGGTGTGGTGTGGATGTTGTGTGGATGTTAGTGTGGATGTTAGTGTGGTGTGGATGTTGGTGTGGATGTTGGTGTGGTGTGGATGTTAGTGTGGTGTGGATGTTGGTGTGGATGTTGGTGTGGTGTGGATGTTAGTGTGGTGTGGATGTTGGTGTGGATGTTGGTGTGGTGTGGATGTTAGTGTGGTGTGGATGTTGTTGGTGTGATGGTGTGGATGTTAGTGTGGTGTGGTGTGGTGTGGATGTTAGTGTGGTGTGGATGTTGGTGTGGTGTGGATGTTAGTGTGGTGTGGATGTTAGTGTGGTGTGGATGTTAGTGTGGTGTGGATGTTGGTGTGGTCTGGATGTTAGTGTGGTGTGGATGTTGGTGTGGTGTGGATGTTGTGTGGTGTGGATGTTAGTGTGGTGTGGATGTTGGTGTGGTGTGGATGTTAGTGTGGTGTGGATGTTAGTGTGGATGTTGGTGGTGTGGATGTTAGTGTGGTGTGGATGTTGGTGTGGTCTGGATGTTAGTGGTGTGGATGTTAGTGTGGTGTGGATGTTAGTGTGGTGTGGATGTTGTGTGGTGTGGATGTTATGTGTGTGTGGATGTTAGTGTGGTGTGGATGTTAGTGTGGTTGTGGATGTTAGTGTGGTGTGGATGTTAGTGTGGTGTGGATGTTAGTTGGTGTGGATGTTGTGGATGTTAGTGTGGTGTGGATGTTAGTGTGGTGTGGATGTTGGTGTGGTGTGGATGTTAGTGTGGTGTGGATGGTTGGAGTGTGGTGTGGATGTTAGTGTGGTGTGGATGTTAGTGTGGTGTGGATGTGTGGAGTGTGGTGTGGATGTTAGTGTGGATGTTAGTGTGGTGTGGATGTTGGTGTGGTGTGGATGTTGGTGTGGATGTTAGTGTGGTGTGGTGTGGATGTTGGTGTGGTGTGGATGTTAGTGTGGTGTGGATGTTGGTGTGGTGTGGTGTGGATGTTGGTGTGGTGTGGATGTTGGTGTGGATGTTAGTGTGGTGTGGTGTGGATGTTGGTGTGGTGTGAATGTTAGTGTGGTGTGGATGTTGGTGTGGTGTGGATGTTGGTGTGGATGTTAGTGTGGTGTGAATGTTGGTGTGGTGTGGATGTTGGTGTGGATGTTAGTGTGGTGTGGATGTTAGTGTGGTGTGGATGTTGGTGTGGTGTGGATGTTGGTGTGGTGTGGATGTTAGTGTGGATGTTGGTGTGGTGTGGATGTTAGTGTGGATGTTAGTGTGGTGTGGATGTTGGTGTGGTGTGGATGTTGGTGTGGTTGCATCGGAGCAACGCTCATCATCACATCCAACTTTTACTCTGCAGCCCAGTCACCTCCAGTCCCAACCACAAACTCTGTCCCAAAGACCATTACCCCTAGCCCGTACAACATCTGTCCTAGAGACAGCCACCTCCAGCCCCAACAACATCTGTCCCAGAGACAGTCACCTCCAGCCCCAACAACATCTGTCCCAGAGAGACCTTCAGCCCCAACAACATCTGTCCCAGAGACAGTCACCTCCAGCCCCAACAACCTCTGTCCCAGAGACCCTTACCTCCAACCCCAACAACATCTGTCCCATTGAGTCACCTCCAGCCCCAACAACCACTGTTCCAGAGGCAGTCACCTCCAGCCCCAACAACCTCTGTCCCAGAGACCCTTACCTCCAGCCCCAACAACCTCTGTCCCAGAGACCCTTACCTCCAGCCCCAACAACCTCTGTCCCAGAGACCCTTACCTCCAGCCCCAACAACCTCTGTCCCAGAGACCCTTACCTCCAGCCCAACAACATCTGTCCTAGAGACAGCCACCTCCAGCCCCAACAACATCTGTCCCAGAGACAGTCACCTCCAGCCCCAACAACATCTGTCCCAGAGAGACCTTCAGCCCCAACAACATCTGTTCCAGAGGCAGTCACCTCCAGCCCCAACAACCTCTGTTCCAGAGGCAGTCACCTCCAGCCCCAACAACCTCTGTTCCAGAGGCAGTCACCTCCAGCCCCAACAACATCTGTCCCAGAGACAGTCACCTCCAGCCCCAACAACATCTGTCCCAGAGAGACCTTCAGCCCCAACAACCTCTGTTCCCAGTCACCTCCAGCCCCAACAACCTCTGTTCCAGAGAGCCACCTCCAGCCCCAACAACCTCTGTTCCAGAGGCAGTCACCTCCAGCCCCAACAACCTCTGTTCCAGAGGCAGTCACCTCCAGCCCCAACAACCTCTGTTCCAGAGACCCTTACCTCCAGCCCCAACAACATCTGTCCCAGAGACTGTTCCCTCCAGCCCCAACAACCTCTGTCCCATTGAGTCACCTCCAGCCCCAACAACCTCTGTCCCAGAGACAGTCACCTCCAGCCCCAACAACCATCTCCATCCTAGAGACAATCACCTCGAGCCCCAACAACCTCTCTCCCATTGAGTCACCTCCAGCCCCAACAACCTCTGTCCCAGAGACAGTCATCCCTTGATCTAGAGAGGGAGGGAGGGAGGGATGAGAAGAGGGAGAGGTCATTAATTTTACAAGACCCAAAACCCAAACAAGTGTCTCTCTCTACCTCTCAGACAGAATACATTAAGAAACAAGTGTCTGAGACAGTTGAACCAACATACACGCACACACACAGAATACATTAAAGAGCAACCAAATCATAAAAGCAATTTCTCCTTTTGAAAACGGTTTATGTGGCATCGATGAGTCAGAAATGTTGTGGGTTTTTTTGTTTCAAAATTGACTACAAAATGTAAATAGGATCATTTTGGTCATGAAGTCAGTATCACCCAAAACGGAGATTTGCAAGATTCAGGGATGTAGAGTAAGTCAGAGCTTTTCTTGGTTTGACATCATCAACCCTGCCCAGAGCAGGCAAGATATCATCAACCCTGCCCACAGCTGGCAAGATAACATCAACCCTGCCCACAGCTGGCATGATATCATCAACCCTGCCCACAACTGGCAAGATATCATCAACCCTGCCCACAACTGGCAAGATATCATCAACCCTGCCCAGAGCTGGCAAGATATCATCAACCCTGCCCAGAGCTGGCAAGATATCATCAACCCTGCCCAGAGCAGGCAAGATATCATCAACCCTGCTCACAGCTGGCAAGATATCATCAACCCTGCCCACAGCTGGCAAGATATCATCAACCCTGCCCAGAGCTGGCAAGATATCATCAACCCTGCCCAGAGCTGGCAAGATATCATCAACCCTGCCCACAGCTGGCAAGATATCATCAACCCTGCCCAGAGCTGGCAAGATATCATCAACCCTGCCCAGAGCTGGCAAGATATCATCAACCCTGCCCAGAGCTGGCAAGATATCATCAACCCTGCCCAGAGCTGGCAAGATATCATCAACCCTGCCCAGAGCAGGCAAGATATCATCAACCCTGCTCACAGCTGGCAAGATATCATCAACCCTGCCCACAGCTGGCAAGATATCATCAACCCTGCCCAGAGCAGGCAAGATATCATCAACCCTGCCCAGAGCTGGCAAGATATCATCAACCCTGCCCAGAGCTGGCAAGATACTGCCCAGAGCTGGCAAGATATCATCAACCCTGCCCAGAGCAGGCAAGATATCATCAACCCTGCTCACAGCTGGCAAGATATCATCAACCCTGCCCACAGCTGGCAAGATATCATCAACCCTGCCCAGAGCTGGCAAGATATCATCAACCCTGCCCAGAGCTGGCAAGATATCATCAACCCTGCCCACAGCTGGCAAGATATCATCAACCCTGCCCAGAGCTGGCAAGATATCATCAACCCTGCCCAGAGCTGGCAAGATATCATCAACCCTGCCCAGAGCTGGCAAGATATCATCAACCCTGCCCAGAGCTGGCAAGATATCATCAACCCTGCCCAGAGCAGGCAAGATATCATCAACCCTGCTCACAGCTGGCAAGATATCATCAACCCTGCCCACAGCTGGCAAGATATCATCAACCCTGCCCAGAGCTGGCAAGATATCATCAACCCTGCCCAGAGCTGGCAAGATATCATCAACCCTGCCCACAGCTGGCAAGATATCATCAACCCTGCCCAGAGCTGGCAAGATATCATCAACCCTGCCCAGAGCAGGCAAGATATCATCAACCCTGCCCACAGCTGGCAAGATATCATCAACCCTGCCCAGAGCTGGCAAGATATCATCAACCCTGCCCAGAGCAGGCAAGATATCATCAACCCTGCCCAGAGCAGGCAAGATATCATCAACCCTGCCCACAGCTGGCAAGATATCATCAACCCTGCCCAGAGCTGGCAAGATATCATCAACCCTGCCCAGAGCAGGCAAGATATCATCAACCCTGCCCAGAGCTGGCAAGATATCATCAACCCTGCCCAGAGCTGGCAAGATATCATCAACACTGCCCAGAACTCAACCCTGCCCAGAGCTGGCAAGATATCATCAACCCTGCCCACAGCTGGCAAGATATCATCAACCCTGCCCCCTGCCTGCCCAGCTGGCAAGATATCATCAACCCTGCCCAGAGCAGGCAAGATATCATCAACCCTGCCCAGAGCAGGCAAGATATCATCAACCCTGCCCACAGCTGGCAAGATATCATCAACCCTGCCCAGAGCTGGCAAGATATCATCAACCCTGCCCAGAGCTGGCAAGATATCATCAACACTGCCCAGAGCTGGCAAGATATCATCAACCCTGCCCACAGCAGGCAAGATATCATCAACCCTGCCCACAGCTGGCAAGATATCATCAACCCTGCCCACAGCTGGCATCACCCAAGAAATTACACATTTAGAGCGCAGCTGCACATGGCCCTGATTGTAATGCCCACTAGCATGTGGATACACGTGGATTGGTTTAATTAAATGGATAATTAGAAGATTGGGGAAGCTGTACCGTTAGATTTCAGTGCAGCCTTTGATATTATTGACCATAACCTGTTGTTGAAAAAAACAACATGTTTTATGGCTTTTCAACCTCTGCCATATCGTGGATTCAGAGCTACAGTATCTATCTAATAGAACTCAGAGGGTTTTCTTTGATGGAAGCTTCTCTGTTAAACATGTAAAGTGTGGTGTACCACAGGGCAGCTCTCTAGGCCCTCTACTCTTTTCCATTTTTACCAATGACTTGCCACTGGCATTAAACAAAGCCTGTGTGGGTCCATGTATGCTGATGGATGATTCAACCATATACCAATCAGCAACCACAGCCAATGAAGTCACTGAAACCCTTAACATAGAGTTGCAGTCTGTTTTGGAATGGGTGGCCAGTAATAAACTGGTCCTTGAACATCTCTAAAACTAAGAGCATTGTATTTGGTACAAATCATTCCCTAAGTTCTAGACCTCAGCTGAATCTGGTAATGAATGATGTGGCTGTTGAACAAGTTGAGGAGACTAAATTGCTTGATGTTACCTTAAATTGTACACTGTCATCAAAACATATAAATGACTGTAAAGATGGGGAGATGTTTATCTGTAATAAAGAGATGCTCTGCTTTTTTTGACACCACACTCCACAAAGCAAGTCCTGCAGGCTCTAGTTTAGTCTAATCTTGATTACTGTCCAGTCATGTGGTCGAGTGATGCTAAGAAAGACCTAGTTAAGCTGCAGCTGGCCCAGAACAGAGTGGCACGTCTTGCTCTTCATTGTAATCAGAGGGCTAATATACAGTTGAAGTCAGAAGTTTACATACGCCTTAGCCAAATACACTTAAACTCAGTTTTTCACAATTCCTGACGTTCAATCCTAGTAAAAAGTCCCTGTCTTAGGTCAGTTAGGATCACCACTTTATTTTAAGAATGTGAAATGTCAGAATAATAGTAGAGAGAATGATTTATTTCAGCTTTTATTTCTTTCATCACATTCACAGTGGGTCAGAAGTTTACATACACTCAATTAGTATTTGTAGCATTGCCTTTAAATTGTTTAACATGTGTTAAATATTTTGGGTAGCCTTCCGATGGCGATGGGTAACGATGCTTCGAGGTTGACTGTTGTTAATGTGTGCAGAGGGTCCCTGGTTCGCGCCCGGGTATGGGCGAGGGGACGGTCTAAAGTTATATTAAAATATTCTCTAATAACAAATCACTTATTTTATTTTGGACATTCAACGTCTATATAGTTCTCCATCTCTCTGTATCTCTCTCTATCCATGTCTTTATCTCTCTTTATCCATGTCTTTATCTCTCTGTATCCATGTCTTTATCTCTCTGTATCCATGTCTTTATCTCTCTCTATCCATCTCTTTATCTCTCTGTATCTCTCTTTATCTATCTCTTTATCCATCTCTTTATCTCTTCATCTCTCTCTATCCATGTCTTTATCTCTTTATCTATCTCTATCCATGTATTTATCTATCTCTATCCATGTCTTTATCTCTCTCTATCCATCTATTTATCTCTTTATCTCTCTCTATCCATGTCTTTATCTCTTTATCTATCTCTATCCATCTCTTTATCTATCTATATCCATGTCTTTATCTCTCTCTATCCATCTCTTTATCTCTCTCTATCCATGTCTTTATCTCTCTCTATCCATCTCTTCATCTCTCTCTATCCATGTCTTTATCTCTCTCTGTATCCATCTCTTTATCTCTCTCTATCCATCTCTTTATCTCTTCATATCTCTCTATCCATGTCTTTATCTCTTTATCTCTCTCTATCCATGTCTTTATCTATCTCTATCCATCTCTTTATCTCTCTCTATCCATGTCTTTATCTCTCTCTATCCATCTCTTTATCTCTCTCTATCCATGTCTTTATCTCTCTCTATCCATCTCTTTATCTCTCTCAATCCATCTCTTTATCTCTCTCTATCCATGTCTTTATCTCTCTCTATCCATCTCTTTATCTCTCTGTATCTATCTTCATCCATCTCTTTATCTCTCTGTATCCATGTCTTTATCTCTCTCTATCCATCTCTTTATCTCTCTCTATCCATGTCTTTATCTCTCTCTATCCATCTCTTTATCTCTCTGTATCTATCTTCATCCATCTCTTTATCTCTCTGTATCCATGTCTTTATCTCTCTCTATCCATCTCTTTATCTCTCTCTATCCATATCTTTATCTCTCTCTATCCATCTCTTTATCTCTCTGTATCTATCTTCATCCATCTCTTTATCTCTCTCTATCCATGTCTTTATCTATCTCTATCCATCTATTTATCTCTCTCTATCCATCTCTTTATCTCTCTCTATCCATCTATTTATCTCTCTCTATCCATCTCTTTATCTCTCTCTATCCATCTATTTATCTCTCTCTATCCATCTCTTTATCTATCTCTATCCATCTATTTATCTCTCTATCCATCTATTTATCTCTCTCTGTCCATCTATTTATCTCTTTATCTCTCTCTATCCATGTCTTTATCTCTTTATCTCTCTCTATCCATGTCTTTATCTCTCTCTATCCATCTCTTTATCTCTCTCTGTCCATCTCTTTATCTCTCTCTATCCATCTATTTATCTCTCTCTGTCCATCTCTTTATCTCTTTATCTCTCTATATCCATGTCTTTATCTCTTTATCTCTCCCTATCCATGTCTTTATCTCTCTCTATCCATGTCTTTATCTCTCTCTATCCATGTCTTTATCTCTCTCTATCCATGTCTTTATCTCTCTCTGTATCCATCTCTTTATCTCTCTCTATCCATGTCTTTATCTATCTCTATCCATCTATTTATCTCTCTCTATCCATGTCTTTATCTCTCTCTATCCATCTATTTATCTCTATGTATCCATATCTTTATCTATCTTTAGCCATCTCTTTCTCTCTCTATATCAATCTTTATCCATCTATTTCTCTCTCTATATCAATCTTTATCCATCCATCCATCCCAAAGACAAAGTGTTTAGCTTAGTAGACCAAACAAACATGCATGGTGTTAAATCTACTCCATGT
The DNA here is from genome assembly GCF_034236695.1 of Oncorhynchus nerka. Taxonomy (NCBI): domain Eukaryota; kingdom Metazoa; phylum Chordata; class Actinopteri; order Salmoniformes; family Salmonidae; genus Oncorhynchus; species Oncorhynchus nerka. Next base: position 44,673,684 of record NC_088414.1, read on the forward strand.
TGGTCATAATCCTAGACACCATATGAGCAAAATGTGTTTTTCCTCCTCTATAGCTTCTATTGTTCCTGTTGGTACAGTACAGTACAGAGGGCTGTCTGGCTGGAATTACTGGTCATCATCGCCACCTAGAGTTCATCTCTGGATATACTGTTCTTTTTTTTTAACTTGGAAAATACCAGTATTAAGGAGACAAAGAACGAGTCTGAGTGCCAGTGTTTGAGCGATCATCAAAGATGGTGGATAAATGAAGATGTCCCACTCATCACTCAATTGTGATCTCCATTTTTGGGGGTGCTCTCCCATAGGCACCAATACATTCGCAGCTGTGTCTGGTCTGCTTAGTTCATTGACTGTAGGCTATATGAACCAGAAAAAAAAGAGTGAGTGGGATGTCTCGCCCTCCTCTTCCATCTATCATGCCTTGGGTCCTGTGTTTTGATTAATTATGTCACATGACCTGAATTTAACCTTTCGTTTAAGCCTTTTCCAGAAATTAGAATTTGACAAAAAATAAAAGCAATTGTCTGAGGATGGTGCTTGAGGATGGTGATGGAGGATGGTGATGGAAGATGATGCTAGAAGGATGGTGCCGGAGATTGGTGCTGGAAGATGGTGTTGGAAGATAGTACTGGAGGGATGGTGCTGGAAGATGGTACTGGAGAATGGTGCTGGACACCAGGCTCTTTCTCAAATGCTTAAGAAGGACTGTACTGTACTGGCTGATTTCCTCTTGGTTTTCCTCCTCCTTTTGGGGAAACAAATTATACTGAAAACAAGATTTGTGTCTTGGAGGCATGGTTTGATGTGAGTGTGTCTTTGAGTGTGTCCTCGCTACCCAAGGGTGTGTTTGTAAAGTCACTCTGTCAATCTAGTCCGATATGAGACCATTGCAAGTAAAACATTTGTGATAGAGCCTTTTGGGACCTGATCAAAATTAGTGCACTAAACTGGGTTCCATGTAGGCCTCAAGCCTACATGTTAATAGTGTGTTAGGGTTCAACCAGTTTTTTTCTCGACAGCGTATCTGTACTCCGGTGTGACTGGCTGCTACTTGGGGCTCACTGCTGCCACCTGCTGACTGGAAGACCCCAGGACAGTAGTTGCATGGACCATAGAATGAGAGGGGCGTTATAAATCAATCAATCAATCTAATGGAAGACCCCAGGTGTTGCTCTTGTCCAAGTGGGAGAGGACAGTGTGGAGTGCAATAAAGATGGCGTCATCTGTGGATCTGTTTGGGGCGGTATGTGAATTGGAGTGGGTGTCTGGGATAATGGTATTGATATGAGCCATGACCAGTCTTTCAAGCACTTTATGGCTACAGGTAATCATTTAGACAGGTTACCTTGACGTTCTTGGGCACAGGGGCTATGGTGGTCTGCTTGAAACATGTAGGTATGCCAGACTGGCTCAGGGAGAGGTTGAAAATGTCAGTGAAGACACTTGTCAGCTGGTCAGCGCATCCTCCGAGTTTGTGTCCTTGCAGTCTGTCTGGCCCTGCGGCCTTGTGAATGTTAACCTGTTTAAAGGCCTTACTTACATCGGCTACGGAGAGCGTGGTCACAGTTGTCCAGTCTTAGTCCTATATTGACACTTTGCCCGTTTGATGGGTCATCGGAGGTCATAGCGGGATTTCTTATAAGCATCTGGGTTATTGTCCCACTCTTTGAACGCGGAAGCTCTAGCCTTTAGCTCATGGTGGAGGGTACCTGTAATCCATGGCTTCTGGTTGGGATATGTACGTACGGTCACTCTGGGGATGACGTCATCGATGCACTTATTATTGAGGCTGATGACTGAGGTGGTAAACTCCTCAATGCCATTGGATGAATCCCGTGAACATATTCCAGTCTGTGCTAGCAAAACAATCCTGTAGCTTAGCAACCGCATCATCGGACCACTTCGGTATTGACTGGTACTTCCTGTTTGAGTTTTTGCAGCGGGAATCAGGAGGATAGAGGTTTTACAAATGGAGGGCGAAGGAGAGCTTTGTATGCGTTTCTGTGTGTGTAGTTAAAGATGATCTATAGTTGCACAGGTGACATGCTGGTAGAAATGAGGTAAGACGGATTTCAGTTTTCTTGAATTAAAATCACTGGCCTCCGGATGAGCATTTTCTTGTTTGCTTATTGCTTTATACAGCTCGTTGAGTGTGGGTCTTATTGCCAGCATCAGTTTGTGGTGTTAAATATACAGCTACGAAAAATATAGATGATAAACTCACGAGGTGTTCTGAAAATCAAAATCAAATCAAATTTATTTATATAGCCCTTCGTACATCAGCTGATATCTGAAAGTGCTGTACAAAAACCCAGCCTAAAACCCCAAACAGCAAGCAATGCAGGTGTAGAAGCATAGGAGAGATCTCGCACCAGCTGCTGTTAACAAAGAGACACACACACCAGCCCCCCTTGATCTTACCCAAAGCTGCCGTTCTCTTCTGCCGATGCATAGAAAAGCTAAGTTAGAAATGATCCATGTCTTGTTCAGCAAATTTTCAAAACAACATAGGTTATTGCAGTTCTTCAGGTCCCGTTAATAGGATAGTCTCCAACAGAGCTCGTCCAGTTTATTCTCCAGTGGTACCAACAGAACATTTACATTACATTTAAGTCATTTAGCAGACGCTCTTATCCAGAGCGACTTACAAATTGGTGCATTCACCTTATGACATCCAGTGGAACAGCCACTTTACAATAGTGCATCTAAATCTTTTAAGGGGGGGGGTGAGAAGGATTACTTTATCCTATCCTAGATATTCCTTAAAGAGGTGGGGTTTCAGGTGTCTCCGGAAGGTGGTGATTGACTCCGCTGTCCTGGCGTCGTGAGGGAGTTTGTTCCACCATTGGGGGGCCAGAGCAGCGAACAGTTTTGACTGGGCTGAGCGGGAACTGTACTTCCTCAGTGGTAGGGAGGCGAGCAGGCCAGAGGTGGATGAACGCAGTGCCCTTGTTTGGGTGTAGGGCCTGATCAGAGCCTGGAACAGAGCGTAGAGGCGGTTTATCCAGTTTATTCTCCAGTGGTACCAACAGAACAGAGGGTAGAGGCGGTTTATCCAGTTTATTCTCCAGTGGTACCAATAGAACAGAGGGTAGAGGCGGTTTATCCAGTTTATTCTCCAGTGGTACCAACAGAACAGAGGGTAGAGGCGGTTTATCCAGTTTATTCTCCAGTGGTACCAATAGAACAGAGGGTAGAGGCGGTTTATCCAGTTTATTCTCCAGTGGTACCAACAGAACAGAGGGTAGAGGTGGTTTATCCAGTTTATTCTCCAGTGGTACCAACAGAACAGAGGGTAGAGGCGGTTTATCCAGTTTATTCTCCAGTGGTACCAATAGAACAGAGGGTAGAGGCGGTTTATCCAGTTTATTCTCCAGTGGTACCAACAGAACAGAGGGTAGAGGTGGTTTATCCAGTTTATTCTCCAGTGGTACCAACAGAACAGAGGGTAGAGGCGGTTTATCCAGTTTATTCTCCAGTGGTACCAATAGAACAGAGGGTAGAGGCGGTTTATCCAGTTTATTCTCCAGTGGTACCAACAGAACAGAGGGTAGAGGTGGTTTATCCAGTTTATTCTCCAGTGGTACCAACAGAACAGAGGGTAGAGGCGGTTTATCCAGTTTATTCTCCAGTGGTACCAACAGAACAGAGGGTAGAGGCGGTTTATCCAGTTTATTCTCCAGTGGTACCAATAGAACAGAGGGTAGAGGCGGTTTATCCAGTTTATTCTCCAGTGGTACCAACAGAACAGAGGGTAGAGGTGGTTTATCCAGTTTATTCTCCAGTGGTACCAACAGAACAGAGGGTAGAGGCGGTTTATCCAGTTTATTCTCCAGTGGTACCAATAGAACAGAGGGTAGAGGCGGTGTATCCAGTTTATTCCTCCGCAGTTTCATCAGGACGGCCGCACGTCGACCTCTGTACCGCCGTCTCTACTGAGTGTCGGGGATCAGGGCCTTTTTCCCGGGGTGAGCAGTATGTGCTACACTCCCGAAACGTTGAAGTAGAAATCTTTATCCAAATCCGGGTTAGTGATCTCTGTTCTGATGTCCAGAAGCTCTTCTCATCACAGGAAACAATGGGGGAAACATTATGTACAACAACAACAACGAAGAAGTTACGATCAGCGCAAAAAAAACAACCAAACCCCCCCCCCACCCTCCAACTAAATAGCAGGAAAAAAAACCTAGGTTTTTTGGCCTTTCTAGGGAGGTTTTCCTAGCCACCTTGCTTCTACACCTGCATTGCTTGCTGTTTGGGGTTTTAGGCTGGGTTTCCGTACAGCACTTTGAGATATCAGCTGATGTAAGAAGGGCTATATAAATACATTTGATTCGATTTGATTTGAACTAGTCAGGAGGCTATAAAAAACGTCCGCTAAACATTCTACCGACAAATTTCCACATTCTATCAATAAACATCTATCGCCATTCTCTAACTTTCAATCAATCAATTTAATTGAAGATCCCAGGACACGGCTGCATGGACCACAGAATGAGACTAGATCAATCAATCACTCAAATCAATCAAATTGAAGACTCCAGGACACGGCTTCATGGACCACAGAATGAGACTAGATCAATCAATCACTCAAATCAATCAAATTGAAGACTCCAGGACACGGCTTCATGGACCACAGAATGAGATTAGATCAATCAGTCAGGTATTCATAAAGACAGAACTTATAAAGCAGAAGAGATATACACTACACTATATAAACAAAAGTATGTGGACACCCCTTCAAATTAGTGGATCTGGCTGTTTCAGTCACACCCATTCCTGATAAGTGTATAAAATCGAGCACACAGCCATGCAATCTCCATAGACAAACATTGGCAACAGAATTGCCTTACTGAAGAGCTCAGTGACTTTCAACGTGGCACCGTCATAGGATGCCACCTTTCCAGTTCATCAAATCTCTGCCCTGCTTAGAGCTGCCCCCGGTCAACAGTAAGTGCTGTTATTGTGAAGTAGAAACGTCTGGGAGCAACAACGGCTCAGCAGCGAAGTGGTAGGCCACACAAGCTCACGGAACGGGAACGCCGAGTTCCAAACTGCCTCTGGAGGCAACGCTTCACTATCTGGCAGATAGTTATTGTTATTGTGAAGTGAAAACGTCTACGAGCAACAACAGGGATGTAACGCGTAAAAAAACATCTGTCCTCGGTTGCAACACTCACTACCGAGTTCCAGACTAGATCTGGAAGCAACGTCAGCACAAGAACTGGTCGTCGGGGGAGTCTTGTGCCATGTGCATAAAATCACCGTGTGCATAAAATCACCATGTGCATAAAATCACCATGTGCATAAAATCACCATGTGCATAAGATCACCATGTGCATAAAATCACCATGTGCATAAAATCACCATGTGCATAAAATCACCATGTGCATAAAATCACCATGTGCATAAAATCACCATGTGCATAAAATCACCATGTGCATAAGATCACCATGTGCATAAGATCACCACGTGCATAAGATCACCATGTGCATAAAATCACCATGTGCATAAGATCACCATGTGCATAAGATCACCATGTGCATAAAATCACCATGTGCATAAAATCACCATGTGCATAAAATCACCATGTGCATAAAATCACCATGTGCAATGCCAAGTGTCGGCTGGAGTGGTAGAAAGCTCGTCGCCAGTGGACTCAGGAGCAGTGGAAACAGTCACCTCCCTTTATGGTCTCAAACTGGTCTTGAATGTACAAAAAAAACTAAATTCATGACCTTTTACCAGAGCCTGAACTCAGAGAACGTTAACATTGTCACATCTGGCGGCTTATCCATTGAAAAGGTGTCATCCTACAAATACCGAGATATCTGATTGGATGACGAGTTGTCCTTTAAAAAGTTCATGTGGATAATCTTGTGAGGAAGCTTACATTGAAATTGGGTTTTTATTTTTCCTAAGAATAAGGCTTGCTTCCCGCTTATGGCTAGAAAGAAGCTTGTTCAGGCCACTTTTCTCTCTGTTATTGATTACGGTGACTTGTTGTATATGTCTTACAGAGACTGGACTCTGTTTATCATGCAGCCTCCTCTGTCTAACAGAGACTGGACTCTGTTTATCATGCAGCCTCCTCTGTCTAACAGAGACTGGACTCTGTTTATCATGCAGCCTCCTCTGTTTATCATGCAGCCTCCTCTGTTTATCATGCAGCCTCCTCTGTTTATCATGCAGCCTCCTCTGTCTAACAGAGACTGGACTCTGTTTATCATGCAGCCACCTCTGTTTATCATGCAGCCTCCTCGGTCTAACAGAGATTGGACTCTGTTTATCATGAAGCCTCCTCTGTCTTACAGAGACTGGACTCTGTTTATCATGCAGCCTCCTCTGTCTGACAGAGACTGGACTCTGTTTATCATGCAGCCTCCTCTGTCTTACAGAGACTGGACTCTGTTTATCATGCAGCCTCCTCTGTCTAACAGAGACTGGACTCTGTTTATCATGCAGCCTCCTCTGTCTAACAGAGACTGGACTCTGTTTATCATGCATCCTCCTCTGTCTTACAGAGACTGGACTCTGTTTATCATGCAGCCTCCTCTGTTTATCATGCAGCCTCCTCTGTCTGACAGAGACTGGACTCTGTTAATCATGCAGCCACCTCTGTCCTACAGAGACTGGACTCTGTTTATCATGCAGCCTCCTCTGTCTGACAGAGACTGGACTCTGTTTATCATGCAGCCTCCTCTGTCTGACAGAGACTGGACTCTGTTTATCATGCAGCCTCCTCTGTCTGACAGAGACTGGACTCTGTTAATCATGCAGCCACCTCTGTCCTACAGAGACTGGACTCTGTTTATCATACAGCCTCCTCTGTCTGACAGAGCCTCTGTTTATCATGCAGCCTCCTCTGTTTATCATGCAGCCTCCTCTGTCTGACAGAGACTGGACTCTGTTAATCATGCAGCCTCCTCTGTCTAACAGAGACTCTGTTTATCATGCAGCCTCCTCTGTCTGACAGAGACTGGACTCTGTTTATCATGCAGCCTCCTCTGTCTGACAGAGACTGGACTCTGTTAATCATGCAGCCACCTCTGTCCTACAGAGACTGGACTCTGTTTATCATACAGCCTCCTCTGTCTGACAGAGCCTCTGTTTATCATGCAGCCTCCTCTGTTTATCATGCAGCCTCCTCTGTCTAACAGAGACTGGACTCTGTTAATCATGCAGCCACCTCTGTCCTACAGAGACTGGACTCTGTTTATCATGCAGCCTCCTCTGTCTGACAGAGACTGGACTCTGTTTATCATGCAGCCTCCTCTGTCTAACAGAGACTGGACTCTGTTTATCATGCAGCCTCCTCTGTCTGACAGAGACTGGACTCTGTTTATCATGCAGCCTCCTCTGTCTGACAGAGACTGGACTCTGTTTATCATGCAGCCTCCTCTGTCTGACAGAGACTGGACTCTGTTTATCATGCAGCCTCCTCTGTCTAACAGAGACTGGACTCTGTTTATCATGCAGCCTCCTCTGTCTGACAGAGACTCTGTTTATCATGCAGCCTCCTCTGTCTAACAGAGACTGGACTCTGTTTATCATGCAGCCACCTCTGTCCTACAGAGACTGGACTCTGTTTATCATGCAGCCTCCTCTGTCTGACAGAGACTGGACTCTGTTTATCATGCAGCCTCCTCTGTCTGACAGAGACTGGACTCTGTTTATCATGCAGCCTCCTCTGTCTGACAGAGACTCTGTTTATCATGCAGCCTCCTCTGTCTAACAGAGACTGGACTCTGTTTATCATGCAGCCACCTCTGTCCTACAGAGACTGGACTCTGTTTATCATGCAGCCTCCTCTGTCTGACAGAGACTGGACTCTGTTTATCATGCAGCCTCCTCTGACTGACAGAGACTGAACTCTGTTTATCATGCAGCCTCCTCTGTCTAACAGAGACTGGACTCTGTTTATCATGCAGCCTCCTCTGTCTGACAGAGACTGGACTCTGTTTATCATGCAGCCTCCTCTGTCTAACAGAGACTGGACTCTGTTTATCATGCAGCCTCCTCTGTCTGACAGAGACTCTGTTTATCATGCAGCCTCCTCTGTCTAACAGAGACTGGACTCTGTTTATCATGCAGCCACCTCTGTCCTACAGAGACTGGACTCTGTTTATCATGCAGCCTCCTCTGTCTGACAGAGACTGGACTCTGTTTATCATGCAGCCTCCTCTGTCTGACAGAGACTGGACTCTGTTTATCATGCAGCCTCCTCTGTCTGACAGAGACTCTGTTTATCATGCAGCCTCCTCTGTCTAACAGAGACTGGACTCTGTTTATCATGCAGCCACCTCTGTCCTACAGAGACTGGACTCTGTTTATCATGCAGCCTCCTCTGTCTGACAGAGACTGGACTCTGTTTATCATGCAGCCTCCTCTGACTGACAGAGACTGACTCTGTTTATCATGCAGCCTCCTCTGTTTATCATGCATCCTCCTCTGTTTATCATGCAGCCTCCTCTGTCTGACAGACTGGACTCTGTTTATCATGCAGCCTCCTCTGTCTGACAGAGACTGGACTCTGTTTATCATGCAGCCTCCTCTGTCTGACAGAGACTGGACTCTGTTTATCATGCAGCCTCCTCTGTCTTACAGAGACTGGACTCTGTTTATCATGCAGCCTCCTCTGTCCTACAGAGACTGGACTCTGTTTATCATGCAGCCTCCTCTGTCTGACAGAGACTGGACTCTGTTTATCATGCAGCCTCCTCTGTCTTACAGAGACTGGACTCTGTTTATCATGCAGCCTCCTCTGTCCTACAGAGACTGGACTCTGTTTATCATGCAGCCTCCTCTGTCTGACAGAGACTGGACTCTGTTTATCATGCAGCCTCCTCTGTCTGACAGAGACTGGACTCTGTTTATCATGCAGCCTCCTCTGTCTTACAGAGACTGGACTCTGTTTATCATGCAGCCTCCTCTGTCTAACAGAGACTGACTCTGTTTATCATGCAGCCTCCTCTGTCAGAGACTGGACTCTGTTTATCATGCAGCCTCCTCTGTCTTACAGAGACTGGACTCTGTTTATCATGCAGCCTCCTCTGTCTTACAGAGACTGGACTCTGTTTATCATGCAGCCTCCTCTGTCTGACAGAGACTGGACTCTGTTTATCATGCAGCCTCCTCTGTCTAACAGAGACTCTGTTTATCATGCAGCCTCCTCTGTCTAACAGAGACTCTGTTTATCATGCATCCTCCTCTGTTTATCATGCAGCCTCCTCTGTCTGACAGAGACTGGACTCTGTTTATCATGCAGCCTCCTCTGTCTGACAGAGACTGGACTCTGTTTATCATGCAGCCTCCTCTGTCTTACAGAGACTGGACTCTGTTTATCATGCATCCTCCTCTGTTTATCATGCAGCCTCCTCTGTCTGACAGAGACTGGACTCTGTTTATCATGCAGCCTCCTCTGTCTGACAGAGACTGGACTCTGTTTATCATCCAGCCTCCTCTGTCTTACAGAGACTGGACTCTGTTTATCATGCAGCCTCCTCTGTCTAACAGAGACTGGACTCTGTTTATCATGCAGCCTCCGCTGTCTGACAGAGACTGGACTCTGTTTATCATGCAGCCTCCTCTGTCTTACAGAGACTGGACTCTGTTTATCATGCAGCCTCCTCTGTCTTACAGAGACTGGACTCTGTTTATCATGCAGCCTCCTCTGTCTGACAGAGACTGGACTCTGTTTATCATGCAGCCTCCTCTGTCTGACAGAGACTGGACTCTGTTTATCATGCAGCTTCCTCTGTCTAACAGAGACTCTGTTTATCATGCAGCCTCCTCTGTCTAACAGAGACTCTGTTTATCATGCAGACTCCTCTGTCTGACAGAGACTGGACTCTGTTTATCATGCAGCCTCCTCTGTCTGACAGAGACTGGACTCTGTTTATCATGCAGCCTCCTCTGTCTAACAGAGACTCTGTTTATCATGCAGACTCCTCTGTCTGACAGAGACTGGACTCTGTTTATCATGCAGCCTCCTCTGTCTGACAGAGACTGGACTCTGTTTATCATGCAGCCTCCTCTGTCTAACAGAGACTCTGTTTATCATGCAGCCTCCTCTGTCTGACAGACTGGACTCTGTTTATCATGCAGCCTCCTCTGTCTGACAGAGACTGGACTCTGTTTATCATGCAGCCTCCTCTGTCTGACAGAGACTGGACTCTGTTTATCATGCAGCCTCCTCTGTCTGACAGAGACTGGACTCTGTTTATCATGCAGCCTCCTCTGTCTGACAGAGACTGGACTCTGTTTATCATGCAGCCTCCTCTGTCTTACAGAGACTGGACTCTGTTTATCATGCAGCCTCCTCTGTCTTACAGAGACTGGACTCTGTTTATCATGCAGCCTCCTCTGTCTAACAGAGACTGGACTCTGTTTATCATGCAGCCTCCTCTGTCTGACAGAGACTGGACTCTGTTTATCATGCAGCCTCCTCTGTCTTACAGAGACTGGACTCTGTTTATCATGCAGCCTCCTCTGTCCTACAGAGACTGGACTCTGTTTATCATGCAGCCTCCTCTGTCTGACAGAGACTGGACTCTGGACTCTCCAAGTTTATCATGCAGCCTCCTCTGTCTTACAGAGACTGGACTCTGTTTATCATGCAGCCTCCTCTGTCTTACAGAGACTGGACTCTGTTTATCATGCAGCCTCCTCTGTCTGACAGAGACTGGACTCTGTTTATCATGCAGCCTCCTCTGTCTAACAGAGACTCTGTTTATCATGCAGCCTCCTCTGTCTAACAGAGACTCTGTTTATCATGCATCTGTCTGACAGAGACTGGACTCTGTTTATCATGCAGCCTCCTCTGTCTGACAGAGACTGGACCCTGTTTATCATGCAGCCTCCTCTGTCTGACAGAGACTGGACTCTGTTTATCATGCAGCCTCCTCTGTCTTACAGAGACTGGACTCTGTTTATCATGCAGCCTCCTCTGTCCTACAGAGACCTCTGTTTATCATGCAGCCTCCTCTGTCTGACAGAGACTGGACTCTGTTTATCATGCAGCCTCCTCTGTCTAACAGAGAGACTCTGTTTATCATGCAGCCTCCTCTGTCTAACAGAGACTCTGTTTATCATGCAGACTGGACTCTGTTTATCATCCTCTGTCTGACAGAGACTGGACTCTGTTTATCATGCAGCCTCCTCTGTCTGACAGAGACTGGACTCTGTTTATCATGCAGCCTCCTCTGTCTAACAGAGACTCTGTTTATCATGCAGACTCCTCTGTCTGACAGAGACTGGACTCTGTTTATCATGCAGCCTCCTCTGTCTGACAGACTGGACTGTTTATCATGCAGCCTCTCTGTCTAACAGAGACTCTGTTTATCATGCAGCCTCCTCTGTCTAACAGAGACTCTGTTTATCATGCAGCCTCCTCTGTCTGACAGACTGGACTCTGTTTATCATGCAGCCTCCTCTGTCTGACAGAGACTGGACTCTGTTTATCATGCAGCCTCCTCTGTCTGACAGAGAGACTGACTCTGTTTATCATGCAGCCTCCTCTGTCTGACAGAGACTGGACTCTGTTTATCATGCAGCCTCCTCTGTCTGACAGAGACTGGACTCTGTTTATCATGCAGCCTCCTCTGTCTTACAGAGACTGGACTCTGTTTATCATGCAGCCTCCTCTGTCTTACAGAGACTGGACTCTGTTTATCATGCAGCCTCCTCTGTCTAAAAGAGACTGGACTCTGTTTATCATGCAGCCTCCTCTGTCTTACAGAGACTGGACTCTGTTTATCATGCAGCCTCCTCTGTCTTACAGAGACTGGACTCTGTTTATCATGCAGCCTCCTCTGTCCTACAGAGACTGGACTCTGTTTATCATGCAGCCTCCTCTGTCTGACAGAGACTGGACTCTGTTTATCATGCAGCCTCCTCTGTCTTACAGAGACTGGACTCTGTTTATCATGCAGCCTCCTCTGTCTAACAGAGCCTGGACTCTGTTTATCATGCAGCCTCCTCTGTCTGACAGAGACTGGACTCTGTTTATCATGCAGCCTCCTCTGTCTTACAGAGACTGGACTCTGTTTATCATGCAGCCTCCTCTGTCTTACAGAGACTGGACTCTGTTTATCATGCAGCCTCCTCTGTCTGACAGAGACTGGACTCTGTTTATCATGCAGCCTCCTCTGTCTAACAGAGACTCTGTTTATCATGCAGCCTCCTCTGTCTAACAGAGACTCTGTTTATCATGCATCCTCCTCTGTTTATCATGCAGCCTCCTCTGTCTGACAGAGACTGGACCCTGTTTATCATGCAGCCTCCTCTGTCTGACAGAGACTGGACTCTGTTTATCATGCAGCCTCCTCTGTCTTACAGAGACTGGACTCTGTTTATCATGCATCCTCCTCTGTTTATCATGCAGCCTCCTCTGTCTGACAGAGACTGGACTCTGTTTATCATGCAGCCTCCTCTGTCTGACAGAGACTGGACTCTGTTTATCATGCAGCCTCCTCTGTCTGACAGAGACTGGACTCTGTTTATCATGCAGCCTCCTCTGTCTGACAGAGACTGGACTCTGTTTATCATGCATCCTCCTCTGTTTATCATGCAGCCTCCTCTGTCTGACAGAGACTGGACTCTGTTTATCATGCAGCCTCCTCTGTCTGACAGAGACTGGACTCTGTTTATCATGCAGCTTCCTCTGTCTAACAGAGACTCTGTTTATCATGCAGCCTCCTCTGTCTAACAGAGACTCTGTTTATCATGCAGACTCCTCTGTCTGACAGAGACTGGACTCTGTTTATCATGCAGCCTCCTCTGTCTGACAGAGACTGGACTCTGTTTATCATGCAGCCTCCTCTGTCTAACAGAGACTCTGTTTATCATGCAGCCTCCTCTGTCTGACAGAGACTGGACTCTGTTTATCATGCAGCCTCCTCTGTCTGACAGAGACTGGACTCTGTTTATCATGCAGCCTCCTCTGTCTAACAGAGACTCTGTTTATCATGCAGACTCCTCTGTCTGACAGAGACTGGACTCTGTTTATCATGCAGACTCCTCTGTCTGACAGAGACTGGACTCTGTTTATCATGCAGACTCCTCTGTCTGACAGAGACTGGACTCTGTTTATCTAGGCATCCTTGCGCTTTATTACAAATGCCAAGTCACTCAACCGCCATTGCACATTGTACCAAATGGTAGGTCGGACCTCACTTTATATGCGTAGAAAGATACATTTGTATATGTTCATCTACAAAGCCATTTAGGTAAGCAGGTAAACTCCCTCTGTAGTCTGGTCTCCTTCACCACCAGCAGGTAAACTCCCTCTGTAGTCTGGTCTCCTTCACCACCAGCAGGTAAACTCCCTCTGTAGTCTGGTCTCCTTCACCACCAGCAGGTAAACTCCCTCTGTAGTCTGGTCTCCTTCACCACCAGCAGGTAAACTCCCTCTGTAGTCTGGTCTCCTTCACCACCAGCAGGTAAACTCCCTCTGTAGTCTGGTCTCCTTCACCACCAGCAGGTAAACTCCCTCTGTAGTCTGGTCTCCTTCACCACCAGCAGGTAAACTCCCTCTGTAGTCTGGTCTCCTTCACCACCAGCAGGTAAACTCCCTCTGTAGTCTGGTCTCCTTCACCACCAGCAGGTAAACTATATATATATATATCTTCAAAACATTTCCAAAACATACATTTAACACAATTCAGATGAAATGAACACATTGTATGCCTAGAAAATAAGGGACATTGTATTCATTCAAAAAATTCAAATGAGGCGTTGGTTAAATCCCTATACAATACCGCCACCATGTGGCCAAACACAATAACTACCCCCCAAATTCCCCGTCTGTGGGCCACATATAAATGAATGTACAATACCGCCACCGTGTGGCCAAATGTTACAACTACAACTACCCCTCAAATCCCGTTCTGCTTTCGCTCCATACCCTTCTGCAACTAGAGAGCGGACATGTTAGCCCTGTCGTAACGGGGATACACGGGTAGTTGGACACTTAGTGCAGGGATTTTCTGCTAGGGAAATCATGGACGCCGTAAACGCTTTTAACCATGAGGTGAGTTGTCCCCTTAGACCGTCGTGAGAGAGTGTGTGTGTTTAGTCCCGTTAAAAATAGGGGACCCGTCGTGTGTCTCTCGCTGTTATGGAGAAGAGGCCTGTTATGGAGGCCTTGCCTTAACTAACTACCTATCTGTGTATCTTACTAACAGCTCTAATCCAGGATTATTATTATTTAAATACTTTATCGTTAAAAGATGATCTTCCTTGATTTATAACTTGATAAGTTTTGATTCATTTACTGTAGTTTATCACGCAGTGTTGAACACGGCTCGGTTGACCAGGTAAGCTAAGCGTTAGCTTGTTACAACTAGCTATCGACATCAACACGATAGTTCATTATACAACAAAAAAGCAAGCATGTTAACTTGAGCAAATAACAAGATTTCTGTTCAGTTAGAACAAAAATAACAGCTACTGTAAAAAAAGGTTTGTGTTAAAACAATTTAAAAAAACATAACTAAAGCGAGTTAATGGCTAAAACCGTTGCGACGGGAAGATAAGTTTCCCCCCCGTTGTAGGTTAGCATCATTAAGGTGTTCAGGTTAGGATACTTTTTTTTAGGTCAAAATTAGGGGGGGGGGAAAGGGTTAAGGTGACTAGTTAAAATATGTTCTCCTAACATATTACAAATACATAAAAAAAAATAATGCACTTCCAATCGTAACTGTACTACTAGTTTACCAACAAAAACCATTGATTTGGTTATTAAGCTAAGTTAGCCAAATTGGTTAACACAGGAAACACTGAAGAGCGGTTAGCTAGTTGAACTAACACATCTAATAAGAGATCCTAACGTTACTTCCAATGATATATTTCATGAATAATACCCGACGCGGGTGTGGTATTATGGCCTATATACCACAGGCTGTTTCTGATGAACAACGCGGAGTGCTTTGGATACGGAGTCCTTAACCTGTGGAATATATTGGTCATATAATTTACACAATAAACCCACCGCGGTGCCTTATATTGCTCTGATGAACTGGTTACTAACGTAATAAAGAGAGTTTACAAAAAATAAACTACATGTTTTTTTTTTTTTTGGTCATACCACTGGTGTATGGTCTGATATGCCGCGTCTTTCAGCCAATCAGCATGCAGGGCTCTTACCACCCAGTTTATAAAGCTACAGTATGTGTTTCCATCGCTGACTGACAGGGGGCGCTGTTGTGAAGGCACCGTCCACCATTAGGATAGTCAAAAGGTACAGCCTCCGTAGGAATGAATTGGGAATCGACAGTAATTTCAATGTAATGTTTCAAGAACAAAAAAAAAAAAAAACATAACATTCCGTTTTTATGTATTTATCTGTTATGGTGGGGACTGCAATATAAGAACTCTATAAAATAAATACATGTTTATTGAGAAATTATTGACTTCTATTCAAGTTCAAAAAATACTATATGTTGTTTAAAAAAAAAAAAAGTATGTATTAGTGTCTGTACTGAAGAAGAAAAACACATTTATCTTCCAAATCCTGTAGCAGTTGAAATGCATCACAATATTGATTATTTTTAATTAACTAGGCAAGTCCAGTTAAGAACAAATTATTATTTTACGATGACGGCTGACACCGACCAAACCCAGGACGACGCTGGGCCCATTGTGCTCCGCGCCCTATGGGACACCCAATCACGGCCGGATGTGATACAGCCTGGATTACTAGAATGTAAAGCTGGACAGGTTAATGCATAATCCCATAATAATGTTTTCAATATTGCCAATCAATTTAAGATCAATTTTATGGAAAAGTTATTTCCCAATGAAGTCAGTAAAAATAAATGGCAATGTGATCTAATGCTGAAAGCCCCCGTATCATACGGAGAAAAGCCTCATAACAAATAGCCTCTGTATCACGCTGAACCTGCATTATTTGACAGGTAGAGGGCGAGACTGACAGGTAGAGGGCAAGACTGCCAGGTAGAGGGCAAGACTGCCAGGTAGAGGGCAAGACTGCCAGGTAGAGGGCGAGACTGCCAGGTAGAGGGCGAGACTGCCAGGTAGAGGGCGAGACTGCCAGGTAGAGGGCGAGACTGACAGGTAGAGGGCGAGACTGACAGGTAGAGGGCAAGACCGCGCAATCTTCCCTGGAGAAACCAAATCTAACAGGTTCTCAAACAGGCAGGTACATCATCTTCCCTGGAGAAACCAAATCTAACAGGTTCTCAAACAGGCAGGTACATCATCTTCCCTGGAGAAACCAAATCTAACAGGTTCTCAAACAGGCAGGTACATCATCTTCCCTGGAGAAACCAAATCTAACAGGTTCTCAAACAGGCACGTATAAGTGCAGGTACATCATCTTCTCGTATTCATCATACTGACCCCACAAAGTTTGGTGCACAAGCCACATAGCTGACTTCTATGGGTACTGATACGCACACGCTCCTTTTTACGTACAACCAGAATGACAGAGACACACAGAACTCTAACATAACCCGGGAAAACTAAACAAAGGAAACTAATACCCTGTTAGTAATCGTTGCTTGTCGCCCAGAGCTTTGCAAAATAAACTGTTTATATTCTGGATCACCAACAAAAACCTTTTTTTGGAGCTGCATATTTATTATGGCTATCCTCTCTTCAATTTGACCTCTGCGCTGTACCCGACCCTATAGCTGTACAGAAAATCCGTCAGCAGTCAGTTCACTAGCTCCCCCGACCTCTGTTGATTGAAAGTTTGCTAGTCCAATCAGAGGGGTGAGGTTGCGTTTCACTAGCCAATCTGTTGTGTGTGTACAGAAGGAGGAGTATGATAATGTTTATATACATCATTGGTTACTCCTTCTAGTCCAAGGACCTTGAACATGTTCTGTTTTTAAAGGTGAATTGGCTCTAGAAGCCAAAACCATCGTAAACGTCAATCGATTGTCAATTGTGGTACGGTTCTAGAAAAAATAAATCACTCAACTTTCATATCATGTTAAAATTATTTCACAAATGCAAAATACACACTTATGTGCAGTGTTTTAACAGGTTAACAGAGTATTCTTCAGTAAAAACATGTTTACTGCGTCCGTCTTCCGTTTATAGACGGGTGTTCGGAGACTCAGATAGCTAATTAGCACAGATTGTCCACTCTGTCTTCCGTTTATAGACAGGTGTTCGGAGACTCAGATAGCTAATTAGCACAGATTGTCCACTCTGTCTTCCGTTTATAGACAGGTGTTCGGAGACTCAGATAGCTAATTAGCACAGATTGTCCACTCTGTCTTCCGTTTATAGACAGGTGTTCGGAGACTCAGATAGCTAATTAGCACAGATTGTCCACTCTGTCTTCCGTTTATAGACAGGTGTTCGGAGACTCAGATAGCTAATTAGCACAGATTGTCCACTCTGTCTTCCGTTTATAGACAGGTGTTCGGAGACTCAGATAGCTAATTAGCACAGATTGTCCACTCTGTCTTCCGTTTATAGACAGGTGTTCGGAGACTCAGATAGCTAATTAGCACAGATTGTCCACTCTGTCTTCCGTTTATAGACAGGTGTTCGGAGACTCAGATAGCTAATTAGCACAGATTGTCCACTCTGTCTTCCGTTTATAGACAGGTGTTCGGAGACTCAGATAGCTAATTAGCACAGATTGTCCACTCTGTCTTCCGTTTATAGACAGGTGTTCGGAGACTCAGATAGCTAATTAGCACAGATTGTCCACTCTGTCTTCCATAAACAATGAGCTGCAACATGGAGTTATAGCCGTGTGGGAACACTAACCCTATAAAAGGTGTGTAGTAATTTCACCTTTTTGTTTAAAAAAAATAATCTTGCTGACTTTAAAGATGCATTCCTTATATTTCCAAAACTTCCTCAAGTGATGCGTGTTAAAAGCCAAATGCAGTCCATGCAGTCCTCCTGGGTTTTTATAAAGATTTCCACACCGTGACTTTGAAATAATACTGTGAAATTGTGAAAATGATAATAATGCCCTTTTAGTTTAACAGCTGTTTTGAAAAGACTTCCTGACATTTCAGCCTGTTTTGTTTGGGATGGAGTTTTGGCCCGCCGTTGTGACATCACCAGGCGGTTAATTGGTTAATAGACGAATAGAGTTCCAAACCCTTTCTACCAATAACGTCTGGTTTTCTTGCTTGAGAAATTGCTTTTTGCAAAGAAGCAAGAAGAATGCATTCATAAAGTATTTAGGCCCCTTCACTATTTCCACATTGTTAAAATATTATTCTAAAGTGTATTAAATATTGTTTTCTCCTCAATCTAGACACAATACCCCATAATGATGAAAAAACATTTTTGCAAATGTATATACAAAAATAAAAAAACACATACCATATGTAAATAAGTATTCAGACCCTTTGCTATGAGACTCTAAATTGAGCTCAGGTGCATCCTGTTTCCATTGATCATCTTTGAGATGTTTCTACATCTTGATTGTAGTCCTCCTGTGGTAAATTCAATTGATTGGACATGATTTGGAAAGGCACACACCTGTCTATATAAGGTCCCACAGTTGACAGTGCATGTCAGAGGAAAAACCAAGCCATGAGGTTGAAGGAATTGTCCGTACAGCCACGGGACAGGATTGTGTCGAGGCACAGATCTGGGGAAGAGTACCAACACATTTCTGCAGCATTGAAGGTTCCCAAGAACATAGTGACCTCCATCATTGTTAAATGGAAGATGTTTGGAACCACCAAGACTCTCCTAGGTCTGGTCGCCTGGTCTCCTAGGTCTGGTCGCCTGGTCAAACTGAGCAATCGGGGGAGAAGGACCTTGTTCGCGGTGGTGACCAAGAACTCAGGAAAACCTGCTCAGGACCTCAGACTGGGGCGAAGGTTCACCTTCCAACAGGACAACGACCCTAAGCACACAGCCGAGACAACGCAGGAGTGGCTTCGGGACAAGTCTCTGTATGTTCTTGAGTGGCCCAGCCAGAGCCCGGACTTGAACCCCATCAAACATCTGTGGAGAGACCTGAAAATAGCTGTGCAGCGATTCTCCCCATCCAAACTCAGAGTTTGAGAGGATCTGCAGAGAAGAATGGGGAGAAACACCCGAAATACAGGTGTGCCAAGCTTGTAGCGTCATACCCAAGAAGACTGGAGGCTGTAATCGATGTAAAAT
This sequence comes from Oncorhynchus nerka, assembly GCF_034236695.1. NCBI lineage: Eukaryota > Metazoa > Chordata > Actinopteri > Salmoniformes > Salmonidae > Oncorhynchus > Oncorhynchus nerka. The sequence continues at coordinate 44,692,800 of NC_088414.1, forward strand.
GTGCTTCAACAAAGTACAGAGTAAAGGGTCTGAATACTTATGTAAATGTGATATATATTATATTATATACATATTTTTTATTTATTTAATACATTTGCAACAATAAAAAATAAAACAAGTTTTTGCTTTGTCATTATGGGGTATTGTGATGTCATTATGGGGTATTGTGATGTCATTATGGGGTATTGTGATGTCATTATGGGGTATTGTGATGTCATTATGGGGTATTGTGTGTAGATTGATGAGGGGAAAACATATTTTAGAATAAGGCTGTAACGTAACAAAATGTAGGAAAAGTCCAATGAGTCTGAATACTTTCCACTTTGTTTATTTTAGAAAATATATTTCACAGCAACCTTAGATAATTACAATGATTAACTACACTACTATTCAGTTCCTGTTTTCTCACTAACTGAAATTGAGCAAACAGCAACCAGAAAATGACAGTGATTTCCACTAGAAAACGCGGTCAAAAAGTCACAACAGCTTGCACCAGCAGGAGAAATCAATAAACTAATAATCAATAGTCAATCACAACACTGGCAGTGAGTAATAATGTGAAACACTAAAATTCCACTATTACAGACAGATATATTATGGACATTTTCTGATATTACAATGCAATGCAAATGCTATTTTTAAATTTTTTAATTATTGTTTGCGTAGCACCTTTTTAATTATTACCCAGAAATGATTTGCTATTGAGATAAAAAAAAAAATGGCTACATTAGGCCTTTTAATGTTTAGAGAGAGCACCAGGGCTCTTAACAAAACTCCCCCAGTCAGAAGAGAGTCTTGTCAATAGAAGAGTCTTGTCAATAGAAGAGTCTTGTCAATAGAAGAGTCTTGTCAATAGAAGAGTCTTGTCAATAGAAGAGTCTTGTCGATAGAAGAGTCTTGTCGATAGAAGAGTCTTGTCGATAGAAGAGTCTTGTCGATAGAAGAGAGTCTTGTCGATAGAAGAGTCTTGTCGATAGAAGAGAGTCTTGTCGATAGAAGAGAGTCTTGTCGATAGAAGAGTCTTGTCAATAGAAGAGTCTTGTCAATAGAAGAGTCTTGTCAATAGAAGAGTCTTGTCAATAGAAGAGTCTTGTCAATAGAAGAGTCTTGTCAATAGAAGAGTCTTGTCAATAGAAGAGAGTCTTGTCGATAGAAGAGAGTCTTGTCGATAGAAGAGAGTCTTGTCGATAGAAGAGTCTTGTCAATAGAAGAGTCTTGTCAATAGAAGAGTCTTGTCAATAGAAGAGTCTTGTCAATAGAAGAGTCTTGTCAATAGAAGTGTCTTGTCAATAGAAGAGTCTTGTCAATAGAAGAGTCTTGTCAATAGAAGAGTGTCTTGTCGATAGAAGAGAATAGAAGAGTGTCTTGTCAATAGAAGAGAGTCTTGTCGATAGAAGAGTCTTGTCAATAGAAGAGTCTTGTCAATAGAAGAGTCTTGTCAATAGAAGAGTCTTGTCAATAGAAGAGTCTTGTCAATAGAAGAGTCTTGTCAATAGAAGAGTCTTGTCAATAGAAGTGTCTTGTCAATAGAAGAGTCTTGTCAATAGAAGAGTCTTGTCAATAGAAGAGTGTCTTGTCGATAGAAGAGAGTCTTGTCGATAGAAGAGTGTCTTGTCAATAGAAGAGAGTCTTGTCGATAGAAGAGTCTTGTCAATAGAAGAGTCTTGTCAATAGAAGAGAGTCTTGTCGATAGAAGAGTGTCTTGTCAATAGAAGAGAGTCTTGTCGATAGAAGAGTCTTGTCGATAGAAGAGTCTTGTCGATAGAAGAGTCTTGTCGATAGAAGAGTCTTGTCAATAGAAGAGTGTCTTGTCGATAGAAGAGTCTTGTCAATAGAAGAGAGTCTTGTCAATAGGCGCTAAAGCAGTTGGCGTCTATGAATGGGGTAAGCTAGCTGTAGCTTGCAATCTACCATCACAGATGGAACAATGAACCAGATATTTCACTGGATGTATAAATGTGAAGCATCTGGTTGGCGTTTCCAGTCACTACCAAATATGGTAGTGAGAGGAAGCCCAGTGGCGGGCAGTGAGAGAAGATGGAAGGAGATGGATTTTGGCTAACATTCTGCACATTTTTTCATCGATGAACTACTTGATCTGAGTACAGTGCACTGTTTTGTGGAATTTGTCCTTTGCAAAAGTTTTTTTTATTTTTTAAACGCGCTGTTTAGGAGTGCAAAGGCTTCAGAGTAGGCGTTCCCTAACGCAAATATGCAGATGCATACTAGAACGCTCCAATAGGATATCGCTAGCGCGTGCTTGGCTTTCCCCATCTCCTTGCTTGTTCTGCCTCATTTGATCCCATTGGAAACGACAAGCTGTGGTGTATCTTGGTTTAGTTGTAAAAAATCTTTGATAGCATGGACAGACTGTGTTAGACTGTTTTGAGAGAGATCATGGCTGTTTAACTCATTTGTGCATCCTGGTATTTCTTATTCTTAATTCCTTTCTTTTTAGTTTTTGGATTTGGATTTACTGTGTTAGGTATTACTGCACTGTTGGAGCTAGAAACACAAGCATTTATCTAGATATTACTGCACTGTTGGAGCTAGAAACACAAGCATTAGGTATTACTGCACTGTTGGAGCTAGAAACACAAGCATTAGGTATTACTGCACTGTTGGAGCTAGAAACACAAGCATTAGGTATTACTGCACTGTTGGAGCTAGAAACACAAGCATTAGCTATTACTGCACTGTTGGAGCTAGAAACACTATCATTAGGTATTACTGCACTGTTGGAGCTAGAAACACAAGCATTATGTATTACTGCACTGTTGGAGCTAGAAACACAAGCATTTATCTAGATATTACTGCACTGTTGGAGCTAGAAACACAAGCATTAAGTATTAATTTACTGTTGGAGCTAGAAACACAAGCATTAGGTATTACTGCACTGTTGGAGCTAGAAACACAAGCATTTATCTAGATATTACTGCACTGTTGGAGCTAGAAACACAAGCATTTATCTAGATATTACTGTACTGTTGGAGCTAGAAACACAAGCATTAGATATTACTGTACTGTTGGAGCTAGAAACACAAGCATTTATCTAGATATTACTGCACTGTTGGAGCTAGAAACACAAGCATTTATCTAGATATTACTGCACTGTTGGAGCTAGAAACACAAGCATTAGGTATTACTGCACTGTTGGAGCTAGAAACACAAGCATTTATCTAGATATTACTGCACTGTTGGAGCTAGAAACACAAGCATTTATCTAGATATTACTGCACTGTTGGAGCTAGAAACACAAGCATTTATCTAGATATTACTGCACTGTTGGAGCTAGAAACACAAGCATTAGGTATTACTGCACTGTTGGAGCTAGAAACACAAGCATTTATCTAGATATTACTGCACTGTTGGAGCTAGAAACACAAGCATTTATCTAGATATTACTGCACTGTTGGAGCTAGAAACACAAGCATTTATCTAGATATTACTGCACTGTTGGAGCTAGAAACACTAGCATTGCGCTTCCCCTGCGATAACCTCTGCCAAATATGTGTACGTGACTAATGAGATGAGTTTTTTATTTGAGGTGTACCTACCATAGGAGTCACCTGGAAGCGTACCGTTGACTATGTACAGACCTACTGTGCTGCAGGAGTTGTGACCTGTTGTTGTTGTTGTTGGTCATCTCTCTCTTTCGTCTCTCCTCTTTCTCACTCTTTCTCTCTCCCCCAGCTGTTCTCCTTGATGGACATGAAGCCCCCAATATCTCGAGCCAAGATGATATCCATCACTAAGTCGGCCATCAAAGCTATGAAGGTAAGTTGTGTGTGGTATGAGAGTATAAATCAATGCTTTGTGGAGGGAGAGAAGTCGTGCTCTCGACAGGGACAGCTGGTGGTGGTGGTGGTGGTGGTGGTGTGTGTGTGTGTGTGTGTGTGTGTGTGTGTGTGTGTGTGTGTGTGTGTGTGTGTGAGAGAGAGATAAAACCACTGAACCAGCTCCGTCTGCTATGTTCAGTGTCGGACCATAAGTCTAAGACAACACCATGTGTGTCTGTTTACAAGTCCTAAGAGCCAGACTCAGATTAAATGGTTACTGTTGAGATTCGGACAACTAAACCATTTCCCCCCCGCCCCCCGATACAATTCTAACTGGCGTTAATTAAGGTAAATCCATTTAGAATTCAATCACTTTTTGTTGTTCATAGCATCCATTTTGTTTTAAACAAAACATTTCATACATGTTTTCCCGCGGAAGAAGTGGTCAGAAAGTGATGTTTTCAGACCTGAAGGACAAAACATTCAGGAGATAAAAGGTGATCACTGAAGGACAAAACATTCAGGAGATAAAAGGTGATCACTGAAGGCCAAAACATTCAGGAGATAAAAGGTGATCACTGAAGGACAAAACATTCAGGAGATAAAAGGTGATCACTGAAGGACAAAACATTCAGGAGATAAAGGTGATCACTGAAGGACAAAACATTCAGGAGATAAAATGTGATCACTGAAGGACAAAACATTCAGGAGATAAAAGGTGATCAAAGTTGACCCATTTTTGCAAAACATGAGACAGTCATGTTTACACTGGAACATATAAAGGGCTGAGTTTGATACCACTTAAAAAAATTAAAAACAGCTTTTCTATTCCATAAATTTCTTGATTTAAAAAAATAAATAAATTTAAAAAAATAAAACAGCGTTGTCAAACTATTTCATATTATTATTATTATTAAAATGTTTTTAATAACAATAACAATGACCCTTAACCAATAACAGTTTACCGTAGTTCCCTAGGACAGTTGAGCCTGTCACGTGTTGGTTTTGTAAGTTACACAGCAGGAGAAAGAGCGGGAACCGATGAGGCCAGCTGTGTATTGGGTTTAACTTGCTAGTTATCTCAGTGTCTGAATTAATAAGGAGACCGGCATCGTATACTGTTAGCTTTCTGCTGTGCTAGTTATCTCAGTGTCTGAATTAATAAGGAGACGGGCATCATATAGTGTTAGCTTTCTGCTGTGCTAGTTATCTCAGTGTCTGAATTAATAAGGAGACAGGCATCATATAGTGTTAGCTTTCTGCTGTGCTAGTTATCTCAGTGTCTGAATTAATAAGGAGAAAAAAAAAAAAAGCGCTTTGGATAAGTTCTTGATTTCCTTGCGTTTTTATTCTCCTCTGCTCCTCCTCCCTCTTCTCCGAGCAGAGCAGGCCCGTTGCCCTAGCAACTCCACTCAGACACAGTGTGTAACATGGTACCATGTCAGAATGTTCATACCTTCCTGTCTGGTAGTAATGTGGTTACCATGGTAACATGTCAGTGTTCATACCTTCCTGTCTGGAAGTAATGGGGCTACCATGGTAACATGTCAGTGTTCATACCTTCCTGTCTGGTGGTATTGGGGCTACCATGGTAACATGCCAGAATGTTCATACCTTCCTGTCTGGTGGTAATGGGGCTACCATGGTAACATGTTGGAATGTTCATACCTTCCTGTCTGGTGGTAATGGGGCTACCATGGTAACATGTCAGAATGTTCATACCTTCCTGTCTGGTGGTAATGGGGCTACCATGGTAACATGTCAGAGTGTTCATACCTTCCTGTCTGGTGGTATTGGGGCTACCATGGTAACATGTCAGTGTTCATACCTTCCTGTCTGGTGGTATTGGGGCTACCATGGTAACATGCCAGAATGTTCATACCTTCCTGTATGGAAGTAATGGGGCTACCATGGTAACATGTCAGCATGTTTATACCTTCCTGTCTGGAAGTAATGGGGCTACCATGGTAACATGTCAGCATGTTTATACCTTCCTGTCTGAAAGTAATGAGGCTACCATGGTAACATGTCAGAGAGGTCATACCTTCTTGTCTGGTAGTAATGGGGTTACCATGGTAACATGTCAGAGTGGTCATACCTTCCTGTGTGGTGGTAATGGGGTTACCATGGTAACATGTCAGAGTGGTCATACCTTCCTGTGTGGTGGTAATGGGGTTACCTTGGTAATATGTCAGTGTTCATACCTTCCTGTCTGGATGTAATGGGGCTACCATGGTAACATGTCTGTGTTCATACCTTCCTGTCTGGAAATAATGGGGCTACCATGGTAACATGTCTGTGTTCATACCTTCCTGTCTGGTGGTAATGGGGCTCCCATGGTAACATGCCAGAATGTTCATACCTTCCTGTCTGGTGGTTTTGGGGCTACCATGGTAACATGTCAGAGTGTTCATACCTTCCTGTCTGGAAGTAATGGGGCTACCATGGTAACATGTCAGTGTTCATACCTTCCTGTCTGGATGTAATGGGGCTACCATGGTAACATGTCTGTGTTCATACCTTCCTGTCTGGAAATAATGGGGCTACCATGGTAACATGTCTGTGTTCATACCTTCCTGTCTGGAAATAATGGGGCTACCATGGTAACATGTCAGAGTGTTCACACCTTCCTGTCTGGAAGTAATGGGGCTACCATGGTAACATGTCAGTGTTCATACCTTCCTGTCTGGAAGTAATGGGGCTACCATGGTAACATGTCAGAGTGTTTATACCTTCCTGTCTGGAAGTAATGGGGCTACCATGGTAACATGTCAGAGTGTTTATACCTTCCTGTCTGGAAGTAATGGGGCTACCATGGTAACATGTCAGAGTGTTCACACCTTCCTGTCTGGAAGTAATGGGGCTACCATGGTAACATGTCAGAGTGTTTATACCTTCCTGTCTGGAAGTAATGGGGCTACCATGGTAACATGTCAGAGTGTTCATACCTTCCTGTCTGGAAGTAATGGGGCTACCATGGTAACATGTCAGTGTTCATACCTTCCTGTCTGGAAGTAATGGGGCTACCATGGTAACATGTCAGAGTGTTTATACCTTCCTGTCTGGAAGTAATGGGGCTACCATGGACAATGTGGAGGGTAGTGGGAATGAAGAGGAACCCTTGAATGAGTGGGTGTGTCTGAACTTTGACTGGTACTGTAGTTCACCTTGTGTTCCACTGTGTCTCTGAACCCAACCCACACGGTGTCAGGTGTAAGAAATGTTTCCCACTTTGACATTGTGAGCATGTGGGAATTGGCCCTGAAGAGCCACACGAAGGGGGACGGACACAACGCTACATCCTGCCAGACACCAGGTCTACATTATGAAGGGGACAGACACCAGGTCTACATTATGAAGGGGGACAGACACCAGGTCTACATTATGAAGGGGACAGACACCAGGTCTACATTATGAAGGGGGACAGACACCAGGTCTACATTATGAAGGGGGACAGACACCAGGTCTACATTATGAAGGGGGACAGACACCAGGTCTACATTATGAAGGGGGACAGACACGAGGTCTACATTATGAAGGGGACAGACACCAGGTCTACATTATGAAGGGGGACAGACACGAGGTCTACATTATGAAGGGGACAGACACGAGGTCTACATTATGAAGGGGGACAGACAACCACATCCTGCTGGTACCAGGTCTACATTATGAAGGGGGACAGACACCAGGTCTACATTATGAAGGAGGACAGACACCAGGTCTACATTATGAAGGGGACAGACACCAGGTCTACATTATGAAGGGGGACAGACACCAGGTCTACATTATGAAGGAGGACAGACACCAGGTCCTAATCCAGGCACTTGTCATCTCCCGTCTGGATTACTGCAACTCGCTGTTGGCTGGGCTCCCTGCCTGTGCCATTAAACCCCTACAACTCATCCAGAACGCCGCAGCCCGTCTGGTGTTCAACCTTCCCAAGTTCTCTCACGTCACCCCGCTCCTCCGCTCTCTCCACTGGCTTCCAGTTGAAGCTCGCATCCGCTACAAGACCATGGTGCTTGCCTACGGAGCTGTGAGGGGAACGGCACCTCAGTACCTCCAGGCTCTGATCAGGCCCTACACCCAAACAAGGGCACTGCGTTCATCCACCTCTGGCCTGCTCGCCTCCCTACCACTGAGGAAGTACAGTTCCCGCGCAGCCCAGTCAAAACTGTTCGCTGCTCTGGCCCCCCAATGGTGGAACAAACTCCCTCACGACGCCAGGACAGCGGAGTCAATCACCACCTTCCGGAGACACCTGAAACCCCACCTCTTTCAGGAATACCTAGGATAGGATAAAGTAATCCTTCTCACCCCCCTTACTAGATTTAGATGCACTATTGTAAAGTGGCTGTTCCACTGGATGTCTTAAGGTGAACGCACCAATTTGTAAGTCGCTCTGGATAAGAGCGTCTGCTAAATGACTTAAATGTAAATGTAACATGTCAGAGTGTTTATACCTTCCTGTCTGGAAGTAATGGGGCTACCATGGTAACATGTCAGAGTGTTTATACCTTCCTGTCTGGAAGTAATGGGGCTACCATGGTAACATGTCAGAGTGTTCATACCTTCCTGTCTGGAAGTAATGGGGCTACCATGGTAACATGTCAGTGTTCATACCTTCCTGTCTGGTGGTATTGGGGCTACCATGGTAACATGCCAGAATGTTTATACCTTCCTGTCTGGAAGTAATGGGGCTACCATGGTAACATGTCAGCATGTTTATACCTTCCTGTCTGAAAGTAATGAGGCTACCATGGTAACATGTCAGAGAGGTCATACCTTCTTGTCTGGTAGTAATGGGGTTACCATGGTAACATGTCAGTGGTCATACCTTCCTGTGTGGTGGTAATGGGGTTACCATGGTAACATGTCAGAGTGGTCATACCTTCCTGTGTGGTGGTAATGGGGTTACCTTGGTAATATGTCAGTGTTCATACCTTCCTGTCTGGATGTAATGGGGCTACCATGGTAACATGTCTGTGTTCATACCTTCCTGTCTGGAAATAATGGGGCTACCATGGTAACATGTCAGAGTGTTCATACCTTCCTGTCTGGAAGTAATGGGGCTACCATGGTAACATGTCTGTGTTCATACCTTCCTGTCTGGTGGTAATGGGGCTCCCATGGTAACATGCCAGAATGTTCATACCTTCCTGTCTGGTGGTATTGGGGCTACCATGGTAACATGTCAGTGTTCATACCTTCCTGTCTGGTGGTAATGGGGCTACCATGGTAACATGTCAGTGTTCATACCTTCCTGTCTGGATGTAATGGGGCTACCATGGTAACATGTCTGTGTTCATACCTTCCTGTCTGGAAATAATGGGGCTACCATGGTAACATGTCAGAGTGTTCATACCTTCCTGTCTGGTGGTATTGGGGCTACCATGGTAACATGTCAGTGTTCATACCTTCCTGTCTGGTGGTATTGGGGCTACCATGGTAACATGCCAGAATGTTCATACCTTCCTGTATGGAAGTAATGGGGCTACCATGGTAACATGTCAGCATGTTTATACCTTCCTGTCTGGAAGTAATGGGGCTACCATGGTAACATGTCAGCATGTTTATACCTTCCTGTCTGAAAGTAATGAGGCTACCATGGTAACATGTCAGAGAGGTCATACCTTCTTGTCTGGTAGTAATGGGGTTACCATGGTAACATGTCAGAGTGGTCATACCTTCCTGTGTGGTGGTAATGGGGGTAACATGTCAGAGTGGTCATACCTTCCTGTGTGGTGGTAATGGGGTTACCTTGGTAACATGTCAGTGTTCATACCTTCCTGTCTGGAAGTAATGGGGCTACCATGGTAACATGTCAGTGTTCATACCTTCCTGTCTGGAAGTAATGGGGGTACCATGGTAACATGCCAGAATGTTCATACCTTCCTGTATGGAAGTAATGGGGCTACCATGGTAACATGTCAGCATGTTTATACCTTCCTGTCTGGAAGTAATGGGGCTACCATGGTAACATGTCAGCATGTTTATACCTTCCTGTCTGAAAGTAATGAGGCTACCATGGTAACATGTCAGAGAGGTCATACCTTCTTGTCTGGTAGTAATGGGGTTACCATGGTAACATGTCAGAGTGGTCATACCTTCCTGTGTGGTGGTAATGGGGGTAACATGTCAGAGTGGTCATACCTTCCTGTGTGGTGGTAATGGGGTTACCTTGGTAACATGTCAGAGTGTTTATACCTTCCTGTCTGGAAGTAATGGGGCTACCATGGTAACATGCCAGAATGTTCATACCTTCCTGTCTGGAAGTAATGGGGCTACCATGGTAACATGCCAGAATGTTCATACCTTCCTGTCTGGAAGTAATGGGGCTACCATGGTAACATGTCAGTGTTCATACCTTCCTGTCTGGAAGTAATGGGGCTACCACTGTAACATGTCAGTGTTCATACCTTCCTTTCTGGAAATAATGGGGCTACCATGGTAACATGTCAGTGTTCATACCTTCCTGTCTGGAAGTAATGGGGCTACCATGGTAACATGTCAGTGTTCATACCTTCCTGTCTGGTGTCCCGTATACAGTATTTGTTCCCTGGTGCTGGTCCAGAATACCCAGGGTTTCTCCCTCCCCATATTGACTGATCCTGGTTCAGAATACCCAGGGTTTCTCCCTCCAGATATTGACTGATACCTGATCCTGGTCCAGAATACCCAGGGTTTCTCCCTCCCATATTGACTGATCCTGGTCCAGAATACCCAGGGTTTCTCCCTCCCATATTGACTGATCCTGGTCCAGAATACCCAGGGTTTCTCCCTCCAGATATTGACTGATACCTGATCCTGGTTCAGAATACACAGGGTTTCTCCCTCCACATATTGACTGATCCTGGTCCAGAATACCCAGGGTTTCTCCCTCCCCATATTGACTGATCCTGGTCCAGAATACCCAGGGTTTCTCCCTCCCCATATTGACTGATCCTGGTCCAGAATACACAGGGTTTCTCCCTCCCCATATTGACTGATCCTGGTTCAGAATACACAGGGTTTCTCCCTCCACATATTGACTGATCCTGGTCCAGAATACCCAGGGTTTCTCCCTCCACATATTGACTGATCCTGGTCCAGAATACCCAGGGTTTCTCCCTCCAGATATTGACTGATACCTGATCCTGGTTCAGAATACACAGGGTTTCTCCCTCCACATATTGACTGATCCTGGTCCAGAATACCCAGGGTTTCTCCCTCCCCATATTGACTGATACCTGATCCTGGTCCAGAATACCCAGGGTTTCTCCCTCCAGATATTGACTGATACCTGATCCTGGTTCAGAATACACAGGGTTTCTCCCTCCACATATTGACTGATCCTGCTCCAGAATACCCAGGGTTTCTCCCTCCACATATTGACTGATCCTGGTCCAGAATACCCAGGGTTTCTCCCTCCAGATATTGACTGATACCTGATCCTGGTTCAGAATACACAGGGTTTCTCCCTCCACATATTGACTGATCCTGCTCCAGAATACCCAGGGTTTCTCCCTCCACATATTGACTGATCCTGGTCCAGAATACCCAGGGTTTCTCCCTCCAGATATTGACTGATACCTGATCCTGGTTCAGAATACACAGGGTTTCTCCCTCCACATATTGACTGATCCTGGTCCAGAATACACAGGGTTTCTCCCTCCCCATATTGACTGATACCATTAAATAATAATATACAATACAAGTAAAACTTATGTAGTTAAATGTTAATGCTGCTTCACCAGGTCTCTGTCCATTCAGAGACATCAGTATCTGTCTGTCAGAGTGCCAGGTCTCTGTCCATTCAGAGACATCAGTATCTGTCTGTCAGAGTGCCAGGTCTCTGTCCATTCAGAGACATCAGTATCTAGCCTGTCTGTCAGAGTGCCAGGTCTCTCTCCATTCAGAGACATCAGTATCTGTCTGTCAGAGTGCCAGGTCTCTCTCCATTCAGAGACATCAGTATCTGTCTGTCAGAGTGCCAGGTCTCTCTCCATTCAGAGACATCAGTATCTAGCCTGTCTGTCAGAGTGCCAGGTCTCTCTCCATTCAGAGACATCAGTATCTGTCTGTCAGAGTGCCAGGTCTCTCTCCATTCAGAGACATCAGTATCTGTCTGTCAGAGTGCCAGGTCTCTCTCCATTCAGAGACATCAGTATCTAGCCTGTCTGTCAGAGTGCCAGGTCTCTCTCCATTCAGAGACATCAGTATCTGTCTGTCAGAGTGCCAGGTCTCTGTCCATTCAGAGACATCAGTATCTGTCTGTCAGAGTGCCAGGTCTCTGTCCATTCAGAGACATCAGTATCTGTCTGTCAGAGTGCCAGGTCTCTGTCCATTCAGAGACATCAGTATCTGTCTGTCAGAGTGCCAGGTCTCTGTCCATTCAGAGACATCAGTATCTAGCCTGTCTGTCAGAGTGCCAGGTCTCTCTCCATTCAGAGACATCAGTATCTGTCTGTCAGAGTGCCAGGTCTCTGTCCATTCAGAGACATCAGTATCTAGCCTGTCTGTCAGAGTGCCAGGTCTCTCTCCATTCAGAGACATCAGTATCTGTCTGTCAGAGTGCCAGGTCTCTGTCCATTCAGAGACATCAGTATCTAGCCTGTCTGTCAGAGTGCCAGGTCTCTGTCCATTCAGAGACATCAGTATCTGTCTGTCAGAGTGCCAGGTCTCTCTCCATTCAGAGACATCAGTATCTAGCCTGTCTGTCAGAGTGCCAGGTCTCTGTCCATTCAGAGACATCAGTATCTGTCTGTCAGAGTGCCAGGTCTCTGTCCATTCAGAGACATCAGTATCTGTCTGTCAGAGTGCCAGGTCTCTGTCCATTCAGAGACATCAGTATCTGTCTGTCAGAGTGCCAGGTCTCTGTCCATTCAGAGACATCAGTATCTGTCTGTCAGAGTGCCAGGTCTCTGTCCATTCAGAGACATCAGTATCTGTCTGTCAGAGTGCCAGGTCTCTGTCCATTCAGAGACATCAGTATCTGTCTGTCAGAGTGCCAGGTCTCTGTCCATTCAGAGACATCAGTATCTGTCTGTCAGAGTGCCAGGTCTCTGTCCATTCAGAGACATCAGTATCTGTCTGTCAGAGTGCCAGGTCTCTCTCCATTCAGAGACATCAGTATCTGTCTGTCAGAGTGCCAGGTCTCTCTCCATTCAGAGACATCAGTATCTGTCTGTCAGAGTGCCAGGTCTCTCTCCATTCAGAGACATCAGTATCTAGCCTGTCTGTCAGAGTGCCAGGTCTCTGTCCATTCAGAGACATCAGTATCTGTCTGTCAGAGTGCCAGGTCTCTGTCCATTCAGAGACATCAGTATCTGTCTGTCAGAGTGCCAGGTCTCTGTCCATTCAGAGACATCAGTATCTGTCTGTCAGAGTGCCAGGTCTCTGTCCATTCAGAGACATCAGTATCTGTCTGTCAGAGTGCCAGGTCTCTCTCCATTCAGAGACATCAGTATCTGTCTGTCAGAGTGCCAGGTCTCTGTCCATTCAGAGACATCAGTATCTGTCTGTCAGAGTGCCAGGTCTCTCTCCATTCAGAGACATCAGTATCTAGCCTGTCTGTCAGAGTGCCAGGTCTCTGTCCATTCAGAGACATCAGTATCTGTCTGTCAGAGTGCCAGGTCTCTGTCCATTCAGAGACATCAGTATCTGTCTGTCAGAGTGCCAGGTCTCTCTCCATTCAGAGACATCAGTATCTGTCTGTCAGAGTGCCAGGTCTCTGTCCATTCAGAGACATCAGTATCTGTCTGTCAGAGTGCCAGGTCTCTCTCCATTCAGAGACATCAGTATCTAGCCTGTCTGTCAGAGTGCCAGGTCTCTGTCCATTCAGAGACATCAGTATCTGTCTGTCAGAGTGCCAGGTCTCTCTCCATTCAGAGACATCAGTATCTAGCCTGTCTGTCAGAGTGCCAGGTCTCTGTCCATTCAGAGACATCAGTATCTGTCTGTCAGAGTGCCAGGTCTCTGTCCATTCAGAGACATCAGTATCTGTCTGTCAGAGTGCCAGGTCTCTGTCCATTCAGAGACATCAGTATCTGTCTGTCAGAGTGCCAGGTCTCCTCATCGATGACTGTTGGTGAGCAGGTAAGTGGTCAGGCTGGAGGTGTGGTCTTTGCCAGAGCCTCATTGATGGACATAGCAGCATAGCTCAGTTCCTGGCCCCTCATCAAACATACTGGTCGATCACGCACACACACACACACACACACACACACACACACACACACACACACACACACACACACACACACACACACACACACACACACACACACACACACCACACACACACACACACACACACACACACACACACACACAGAGAGGTTACATTATCAATGGTGGTTATGATTATCTTGGTGGAACCAAGCTGATGGATGTGTTCAGCTTTCTATTTCACTTCAGATATCATCAAATGTGATATGAAATAGAATGATAAACATAGATCAGGCTGGTTCCACCAGGCTAGGTTACACCCTGGACATTATATGGTGAACACAGTGATCAGGCTGGTTCTACCAGGCTAGGTTACACCCTGGACATTATATGGTGAACACAGTGATCAGGCTGGTTCTACCAGGCTAGGTTATACCCTGGACATTATATGGTGATCAGGCTGGTTCACACCAGGCTAGGTTATACCCTGGGCATTATATGGTGATCAGGCTGGTTCCACCAGGCTAGGTTATACCCTGGGCATTATATGGTGATCAGGCTGGTTCCATCAGGCTAGGTTATACCCTGGACATTATATGGTGATCAGGCTGGTTCCACCAGGCTAGGTTATACCCTGGACATTATATGGTGATCAGGCTGGTTCACACCAGGCTAGGTTATACCCTGGGCATTATATGGTGAACACAGTGATCAGGCTGGTTCTATCAGGCTAGGTTATACCCTGGACATTATATGGTGATCAGGCTGGTTCACACCAGGCTAGGTTATACCCTGGGCATTATATGGTGAACACAGTGATCAGGCTGGTTCTATCAGGCTAGGTTATACCCTGGACATTATATGGTGATCAGGCTGGTTCCACCAGGCTAGGTTACACCCTGGACATTATATGGTGATCAGGCTGGTTCACACCAGGCTAGGTTATACCCTGGACATTATATGGTGATCAGGCTGGTTCCATCAGGCTAGGTTATACCCTGGGCATTATATGGTGATCAGGCTGGTTCTACCAGGCTAGGTTATACCCTGGGCATTATATGGTGATCAGGCTGGTTCCATCAGGCTAGGTTATACCCTGGACATTATATGGTGATCAGGCTGGTAACACCAGACTAGGTTACACCCTGGACATTATATGGTGATCAGGCTGGTTCCATCAGGCTAGGTTATACCCTGGACATTATATGAATGCTCACAGAGAGGTCATGTCTGTTCCATTCATATGAATGTTCACAGTGAGGTCATGTCTGTCTGTTCCATTCATATGAATGTTCACAGTGAGGTCATGTCTGTCTGTTCCATTCATATGAATGTTCACAGTGAGGTCATGTCTGTCTGTTCCATTCATATGAATGCTCACAGTGAGGTCATGTCTGTCTGTTCCATTCATAGGAATGTTCACAGTGAGGTCATATCTGTCTTTTCCATTCATAGGAATGCTCACAGTGAGGTCATGTCTGTCTGTTCCATTCATATGAATGCTCACAGTGAGGTCATGTCTGTCTGTTCCATTCATATGAATGCTCACAGTGAGGTCATGTCTGTCTGTTCCATTCATAGGAATGCTCACAGTGAGGTCATGTCTGTCTGTTCCATTCATATGAATGTTCACAGAGGAGGTGTATCAGGGGGTACTTCTATCATAGGAGTCGAGGGAGACTGGCAACAACAGAGGAGGTGTATCAGGGGGTACTTCTATCATAGGAGTCGAGGGAGACTGGCAACAACCATGGCACTTTCATTCTGAGCTCTTGCTTGACAAGCTGTTAAAATAGCAAGTGAACCTTCGAATGCAATTTATTTTTGGAGGTCGGTCAACCATTGCTGGACATGTTATGGTACACGCCATTGCTCCTTCTGGTAGATTCCGGCGTCTGTTCAACTGTGCGCAGAAAAACAGGGTCGACGATTGTCATCATCCCTCAATTATAAACGAGAAATAAGGTAATCTCTTTTGGAAGTTAATTCTATGCTTTATAGACTAATTTGTTATTTAAAAAAAAATACATTTTTTAAAAATGGTATCAAACTCAGCCCTTTATATGTTCCAGTGTAAACATGACTGTCTCATGTTTTGCAAAAACGGGTCAACTTTGATCACCTTTTATCTCCTGAATGTTTTGTCCTTCAGTGATCACCTTTTATCTCCTGAATGTTTTGTCCTTAAGTGATCACCTTTTATCTCCTGAATGTTCTGGCCTTCAGTGATCACCTTTTATCTCCTGAATGTTTTGTCCTTCAGTGATCACCTTTTATCTCCTGAATGTTTTGTCCTTCAGTGATCACCTTTTATCTCCTGAATGTTTTGTCCTTCAGGTCTGAAAACATCACTTTCTGACCACTTCTTCCACTATATATATATATATTTTACCTTTATTTAACTAGGCAAGTCGATCAAGAACAAATTCTTATTTATAATGACGGCCTACCGAGGAACAGTGGGTTAACTGCCTTGTTCAGGGGAACAGTGGGTTAACTGCCTTGTTCAGGGGAACAGTGGGTTAACTGCCTTGTTCAGGGGAACAGTGGGTTAACTGCCTTGTTCAGGGGAACAGTGGGTTAACTGCCTTGTTCAGGGGAACAGTGGGTTAACTGCCTTGTTCAGGGGAACAGTGGGTTAAACTACCTTGTTCAGGGGAACAGTCGGTTAAACTGCCTTGTTCAGGGGAACAGTGGGTTAAACTGCCTTGTTCAGGGGAACAGTGGGTTAACTGCCTCGTTCAGGGGAACAGTGGGTTAACTGCCTCGTTCAGAGGAAAAGTGGGTTAACTGCCTCGCTCAGGGGAACAGTGGGTTAACTGCCTCGTTCAGGGGAACAGTGGGTTAACTGCCTCGTTCAGGGGAACAGTGGGTTAACTGCCTCGTTCTGGGGAACAGTGGGTTAACTGCCTCGTTCTGGGGAACAGTGGGTTAACTGCCTCGTTCAGGGGAACAGTGGGTTAACTGCCTCGTTCAGGGGAACAGTGGGTTAACTGCCTCGTTCTGGGGAACAGTGGGTTAACTGCCTCGTTCTGGGGAACAGTGGGTTAACTGCCTCGTTCTGGGGAACAGTGGGTTAACTGCCTCGTTCTGGGGAACAGTGGGTTAACTGCCTCGTTCAGGGGAACAGTGGGTTAACTGCCTCGCTCAGGGGAACAGTGGGTTAACTGCCTCGTTCAGGGGAACAGTGGGTTAACTGCCTCGTTCAGGGGAACAGTGGGTTAACTGCCTCGTTCAGGGGAACAGTGGGTTAACTGCCTCGTTCTGGGGAACAGTGGGTTAACTGCCTCGTTCTGGGGAACAGTGGGTTAACTGCCTGGGGAACAGTGGGTTCTGCTCTGGGGAACAGTGGGTTAACTGCCTCGTTCTGGGGAACAGTGGGTTAACTGCCTCGTTCTGGGGAACAATGGGTTAACTGCCTCAGGGGAACAGTGGGTCACTGGGGAACAGTGGGTTAACTGCCTCGTTCTGGGGAACAGTGGGTTAACTGCCTCGTTCTGGGGAACAGTGGGTTAACTGCCTCGTTCTGGGGAACAGTGGGTTAACTGCCTCGTTCTGGGGAACAGTGGGTTAACTGCCTCGTTCAGGGGAACAGTGGGTTAACTGCCTCGTTCAGGGGGCAGAATGACCGATTTTGACCTTGTCAGCTCGGGGGGATTTGATCTTGCAACCTTTCGGTTCCAAGTCCAACGCTCTAACCACTAGGCTACCTGCCACCTCTACACTCTAACCACTAGGCTACCCTACTGCCCCCAGCATACCCTAAGCATCCTTCTAATGAAGCCTAGTCCTGCACTGGAAAACAGGCTCCATTTGAAAAGAGAATTTTAGTCCTTGACTAGGCTTCCGTCTGTTACTAAAACTCTCTGACATCTCTCTTCTCCTCTTCCAGTTATACAAACACGTGGTCCAGATTGTTGAGAAGTTCATTAAAAAGGTGAGGCGCCTCCACACGTCTTTTCTACACTGTGTGCTATACTTTCGGGATAGTCGACTCTGATCCTTACGAGATCCTAATTACTGCTAGTTTTCTGTTCTACCTCATAATCGATATCACCCAGTTGGTGACCCGGGCTTCAGTGCTCCCTCTCTTTTTCACACCAGTTGGGAGACCACTCCACCGAGAGGTCTAAGGTTGCCAAGGTTACATCAGTCCCTGATTTTAAAGGGGAAGAATTGAAGAAAGCAGTGGAACTGGCTTGGAGGTTCATACAGGCCAATACATTATCCACATCCCAAACTTCCTAGCATTGGGGCCTATACATTATCCACAGCCCAAACTTCCTAGCATTGCGGCCTATACATTATCCACATCCCAAACTTCCTAGCATTGGGGCCTATACATTATCCACAACCCAAACCTCCTAGCATTGGGGCCTATACATTATCCACAACCCAAACCTCCTAGCATTTAGGCCTATACATTATCCACAGCCCAAACTTCCTAGCATTGGGGCCTATGCATTATCCACAACCCAAACCTCCTGGCATTTAGGCCTATACATTATCCACATCCCAAACTTCCTAGCATTGGGGCCTATACATTATCCACAACCCAAACCTCCTAGCATTGGGGCCTATACATTATCCACAACCCAAACCTCCTAGCATTTAGGCCTATACATTATCCACAGCCCAAACTTCCTAGCATTGGGGCCTATGCATTATCCACAACCCAAACCTCCTGGCATTTAGGCCTATACATTATCCACAGCCCAAACCTCCTAGCATTGGGGCCTATACATTATCCACATCCCAAACTTCCTAGCATTGGGGCCTATACATTATCCACAGCCCAAACTTCCTAGCATTGGGGCCTATACATTATCCACATCCCAAACTTCCTAGCATTGGGGCCTATACATTATCCACAACCCAAACCTCCTAGCATTTAGGCCTATACATTATCCACAGCCCAAACCTCCTAGCAATGGGGCCTATACATTATCCACAGCCCAAACTTCCTAGCATTGGGGCCTATACATTATCCACAGCCCAAACTTCCTAGCATTGGGGCCTATACATTATCCACAGCCCAAACTTCCTAGCATTGGGGCCTATGCATTATCCACAACCCAAACCTCCTGGCATTTAGGCCTATACATTATCCACATCCCAAACTTCCTAGCATTGGGGCCTATACATTATCCACAGCCCAAACCTCCTAGCAGTGGGGCCTATACATTATCCACAACCCAAACCTCCTAGCATCGGGGCCTATACATTATCCACATCCCAAACCTCCTAGCATCGGGGCCTATACATTATCCACAGCCCAAACATCCTACCATTGGGGCCTATACATTATCCACAACCCAAACCTCCTAGCATTTAGGCCTATACATTATCCACAGCCCAAACATCCTACCATTGGGGGTTGTTTCTGGATATGGAGTGTTGATGTGTTGGATGTTACACTGAAGACTCACTTTGACATATCTATATATCTCGCACGCGCTGTCTGTCTCGCTGTCTGTTTGTCTCGCTGTCTGTTTGTCTCGCTGTCTGTTTGTCTCGCTGTCTGTCTGTCTCGCTG
Organism: Oncorhynchus nerka; assembly: GCF_034236695.1. NCBI lineage: Eukaryota > Metazoa > Chordata > Actinopteri > Salmoniformes > Salmonidae > Oncorhynchus > Oncorhynchus nerka. Next base: position 44,712,264 of record NC_088414.1, read on the forward strand.
TCTGTCTGTCTGTCTCGCTGTCTGTCTGTCTCGCTGTCTGTCTGTCTCGCTGTCTGTCTGTCTCGCTGTCTGTCTGTCTCGCTGTCTGTCTGACTCACAGTCTGTCTGTCTCGCTGTCTGTCTGTCTCGCTGTCTGTCTGTCTCGCTGTCTGTCTGTCTCGCTGTCTGTCTGTCTCGCTGTCTGTCTGTCTCGCTGTCTGTCTGTCTCGCTGTCTGTTTGTCTCTCTGTCTGGCTGTCTGGCTGTCTGTTTGTCTCTCTGTCTGGCTGTCTGTTTGTCTGGCTGTCTGTTTGTCTGGCTGTCTGTTTGTCTGGCTGTCTGTTTGTCTCGCTGTCTGTTTGTCTGGCTGTCTGTTTGTCTCGCTGGCTGTCTGTTTGTCTCGCTGTCTGTCTGTTTGTCTCGCTGTCTGTCTGTTTGTCTCGCTGTCTGTCTGTTTGTCTCGCTGTCTGTCTGTTTGTCTCGCTGTCTGTCTGTTTGTCTCGCTGTCTGTTTGTCTCGCTGTCTGTCTGTCTCGCTGTCTGTTTGTCTCGCTGTCTGTCTGTCTCGCTGTCTGTCTGTCTCGCTGTCTGTCTGTCTCGCTGTCTGTCTGTCTCGCTGTCTGTCTGTCTCGCTGTCTGTCTGTCTCGCTGTCTGTTTGTCTCGCTGTCTGGCTGTCTGTTTGTCTGTCTGTTTGTCTCGCTGTCTGTCTGTTTGTCTCGCTGTCTGTCTGTTTGCCTCGCTGTCTGTCTGTTTGTCTCGCTGTCTGTCTGTTTGTCTCGCTGTCTGTTTGTCTCGCTGTCTGTCTGTCTCGCTGTCTGTCTGTCTCGCTGTCTGTCTGTCTCGCTGTCTGTCTGACTCGCAGTCTGTCTGTCTCGCTGTCTGTCTGTCTCGCTGTCTGTCTGTCTCGCTGTCTGTCTGTCTCGCTGTCTGTCTGTCTCGCTGTCTGTTTGTCTCGCTGTCTGTTTGTCTCTCTGTCTGGCTGTCTGGCTGTCTGTTTGTCTCTCTGTCTGGCTGTCTGTTTGTCTGGCTGTCTGTTTGTCTCGCTGTCTGTTTGTCTGGCTGTCTGTTTGTCTCGCTGTCTGTTTGTCTGGCTGTCTGTTTGTCTCGCTGGCTGTCTGTTTGTCTCGCTGTCTGTCTGTTTGTCTCGCTGTCTGTCTGTTTGTCTCGCTGTCTGTTTGTCTCGCTGTCTGTCTGTCTCGCTGTCTGTCTGTCTCGCTGTCTGTCTGTCTCGCTGTCTGTCTGTCTCGCTGTCTGTCTGTCTCGCTGTCTGTTTGTCTCGCTGTCTGGCTGTCTGTTTGTCTGTCTGTTTGTCTCGCTGTCTGTCTGTTTGTCTCGCTGTCTGTCTGTTTGCCTCGCTGTCTGTCTGTTTGTCTCGCTGTCTGTCTGTTTGTCTCGCTGTCTGTTTGTCTCGCTGTCTGTCTGTCTCGCTGTCTGTCTGTCTCGCTGTCTGTCTGTCTCGCTGTCTGTCTGTCTGTTTGTCTCGCTGTCTGTTTGTCTCGCTGTCTGTTTGTCTCGCTGTCTGTTTGTCTCGCTGTCTGTTTGTCTCTCTGTCTGGCTGTCTGGCTGTCTGTTTGTCTCTCTGTCTGGCTGTCTGTTTGTCTGGCTGTCTGTTTGTCTGGCTGTCTGTTTGTCTCACTGTCTGTTTGTCTGGCTGTCTGTTTGTCTCGCTGTCTGTTTGTCTGGCTGTCTGTTTGTCTCGCTGGCTGTCTGTTTGTCTCGCTGGCTGTCTGTTTGTCTCGCTGTCTGTCTGTTTGTCTCGCTGTCTGTCTGTTTGTCTCGCTGTCTGTCTGTTTGTCTCGCTGTCTGTTTGTCTCGCTGTCTGTCTGTCTCGCTGTCTGTCTGTCTCGCTGTCTGTCTGTCTCGCTGTCTGTCTGTCTCGCTGTCTGTCTGTCTCGCTGTCTGTCTGTCTCGCTGTCTGTTTGTCTCGCTGTCTGTTTGTCTCGCTGTCTGGCTGTCTGTTTGTCTGTCTGTTTGTCTCGCTGTCTGTCTGTTTGTCTTGCTGTCTGTCTGTTTGCCTCGCTGTCTGTCTGTTTGTCTCGCTGTCTGTCTGTTTGTCTCGCTGTCTCTCTCTTTGTCTGTATGTCTCCTCTCTCTCTCTGTCTGTATGTCTCCTCTCTCTCTCTGTCTGTATGTCTCCTCTCTCTCTCTCTCTCTCTCTCTCTGTCTGTTTGTCTTCTCCCTCTCTCTGTCTGTTTGTCTCCTCTCTCTCTCTCTCTCTCTGTCTGTTTGTCTTCTCCCTCTCTCTGTCTGTTTGTCTCCTCTCTCTCTCTCTCTCTCTCTCTCTGTCTGTATGTCTCCTGTCTGTCACTATCTCTCCATTTCATTTTCAATTGACTCTCTTTCTGTCTGTATCTTACCCCGTCTCCCCCAGTGTAAGCCGGAGTACAAGGTGGCAGGTCTATATGTTGTAGACTCCATCGTCCGACAGTCCCGTCATCAGTTTGGCATGGACAAGGACGTGTTCGGGCCACGGTTCACCAAGAACATCACGGGAACGTTTGAGAACCTCTGTCTCTGTCCCACTGAAGAACGGGTAAGACCATGATGATGATTATAATGGTGGTGAAACAAGTTATGATGGATACCTGAGGACGCTGTACCCACTCATAACAAATCTCTCTCTCTGCTCTTTTCTCTCATCCTTTCTCTCTCCTCCTCTCTCTCTCTCCTCTCTCTCCTTTCTCTCTCCTCCTCTCTCTCTCTCTCCTCTCTCTCTCTCTCCTCTCGCTCTCTTCTCTCTCCCCTTCTTTCTCTCTCTTTCTCACGATCCTCCCCTCTCTCCTTCTCTCTCTCTCCTCTCTCTCTTTCTCTCTCTCCTCTCTCTCTCACTCTCTCTCTCTCTCTCCTCCTCTCTCCTCTCTCTCTCTCCCTCCTCTCTCTCCTCCCTCTCTCCTTCTCTCTCTCTCTCTCCCTCCTCCTCTCTCCTCCTTTCTCTCTCCTCCTCTCTCTCTCTCCTCCTCTCTCCTTTCTCTCTCTCCCTCTCTCTCCTCCTCTCTCCTTTCTCTCTCCTCCTCTTTCTCTCTCCTCCTCTCTCCTTTCTCTCTCCTCCTCTTTCTCTCTCCTCCTCTCTCCTTTCTCTCTCCTCCTCTCTCCTTTCTCTCTCCTCTCTCTCTCTCCTCCTCTCTCCTTTCTCTCTCCCTCCTCCTCTCTCCTCCCCTCTCTCCTTCTCTCTCTCTCTCTCTCCCTCCTCCTCTCTCTCCTCCTCTCTCTCTCTCCTCCTCTCTCCTTTCTCTCTCCTCCTCTCTCTCTCTCCCCCTCTCTCCTTTCTCTCTCTCTCCTCCTCTCTCCTTTCTCTCTCTCTCCTCTCTCTCTCCTCTCTCTCTCCTTTCTCTCTCTCTCCTCTCTCTCTCCTTTCTCTCTCTCTCCTCTCTCTCTCTCCTCTCTCTCTCCTCTCTCTCTCCTTTCTCTCTCCTCCTCTCTCTCTCTCTCTCCCTCCTATCTGTAGAGTAAGATAGTGCGTGTATTGAATCTGTGGCAGAAGAATGGTGTGTTTAAGATGGAGATCATCCAGCCTCTTCTAGATATGGCGACATCTGGTTCCAGCAGTGTTGCAGACACCGAGATGGACGACCCAGACCCAGGTATTACTGTCTGTTAATCCAGACCCAGGTATTACTGTCTGTTAACCCAGACCCAGGTATTACTGTCTGTTAACCCAGACCCAGGTATTACTGTCTGTTAACCCAGACCCAGGTATTACTGTCTGTTAACCCAGACCCAGGTATTACTGTCTGTTAACCCAGACCCAGGTATTACTGTCTGTTAACCCAGACCCAGGTATTACTGTCTGTTAACCCAGACCCAGGTATTACTGTCTGTTAACCCAGACCCAGGTATTACTGTCTGTCTGTTAACCCAGACCCAGGTATTACTGTCTGTTAACCCAGACCCAGGTATTACTGTCTATTAACCCAGACCCAGGTATTACTGTCTGTTAACCCAGACCCAGGTATTACTGTCTGTTAACCCAGACCCAGGTATTACTGTCTGTCTGTTAACCCAGACCCAGGTATTACTGTCTGTCTGTTAACCCAGACCCAGGTATCACTGTCTGTCTGTTAACCCAGACCCAGGTATCACTGTCTGTCTGTTAACCCAGACCCAGGTATCACTGTCTGTCTGTTAACCCAGACCCAGGTATCACTGTCTGTCTGTTAACCCAGACCCAGGTATCACTGTCTGTCTGTTAACCCAGACCCAGGTATCACTGTCTGTCTGTTAACCCAGACCCAGGTATCACTGTCTGTCTGTTAACCCAGACCCAGGTATCACTGTCTGTCTGTTAACCCAGACCCAGGTATTACTGTCTGTCTGTTAACCCAGACCCAGGTATTACTGTCTGTCTGTTAACCCAGACCCAGGTATCACTGTCTGTCTGTTAACCCAGACCCAGGTATTACTGTCTGTCTGTTAACCCAGACCCAGGTATTACTGTATGTTAACCCAGACCCAGGTATTACTGTCTGTCTGTTAACCCAGACCCAGGTATCACTGTCTGTCTGTTAACCCAGACCCAGGTATTACTGTCTGTTAACCCAGACCCAGGTATTACTGTCTGTCTGTTAACCCAGACCCAGGTATCACTGTCTGTCTGTTAACCCAGACCCAGGTATTACTGTCTGTCTGTTAACCCAGACCCAGGTATTACTGTCTGTCTGTTAACCCAGACCCAGGTATTACTGTCTGTTAACCCAGACCCAGGTATCACTGTCTGTTAACCCAGACCCAGGTATTACTGTCTGTTAACCCAGACCCAGGTATTACTGTCTGTCTGTTAACCCAGACCCAGGTATTACTGTCTGTCTGTTAACCCAGACCCAGGTATTACTGTCTGTCTGTTAACCCAGACCCAGGTATTACTGTCTGTCTGTTAACCCAGACCCAGGTATTACTGTCTGTCTGTTAACCCAGACCCAGGTATCACTGTCTATTAACCCAGACCCAGGTATTACTGTCTGTTAACCCAGACCCAGGTATTACTGTCTGTCTGTTAACCCAGACCCAGGTATCACTGTCTGTCTGTTAACCCAGACCCAGTTATTACTGTCTGTTAACCCAGACCCAGGTATCACTGTCTGTCTGTTAACCCAGACCCAGGTATTACTGTCTGTCTGTTAACCCAGACCCAGGTATTACTGTCTGTCTGTTAACCCAGACCCAGGTATTACTGTCTGTCTGTTAACCCAGACCCAGGTATTACTGTCTGTCTGTTAACCCAGACCCAGGTATTACTGTCTGTCTGTTAACCCAGACCCAGGTATTACTGTCTGTCTGTTAACCCAGACCCAGGTATTACTGTCTGTCTGTTAACCCAGACCCAGGTATCACTGTCTGTTCACCCAGACCCAGGTATCACTGTCTGTTAACCCAGACCCAGGTATTACTCTCTGTCTGTTAACCCAGACCCAGGTATTACTGTCTGTCTGTTAACCCAGACCCAGGTATTACTGTCTGTCTGTTAACCCAGACCCAGGTATTACTGTCTGTTAACCCAGACCCAGGTATCACTGTCTGTCTATTAACCAAGACCCAGGTATTACTGTCTGTTAACCCAGACCCAGGTATTACTGTCTGTCTGTTAACCCAGACCCAGGTATTACTGTCTGTTAACCCAGACCCAGGTATTACTGTCTGTTAACCCAGACCCAGGTATTACTGTCTGTCTGTTAACCCAGACCCAGGTATTACTGTCTGTCTGTTAACCCAGACCCAGGTATTACTGTCTGTTAACCCAGACCCAGGTATCACTGTCTGTCTATTAACCAAGACCCAGGTATTACTGTCTGTTAACCCAGACCCAGGTATTACTGTCTGTCTGTTAACCCAGACCCAGGTATTACTGTCTGTTAACCCAGACCCAGGTATTACTGTCTGTTAACCCAGACCCAGGTATTACTGTCTGTCTGTTAACCCAGACCCAGGTATTACTGTCTGTCTGTTAACCCAGACCCAGGTATCACTGTCTGTTAACCCAGACCCAGGTATCACTGTCTGTTAACCCAGACCCAGGTATTACTCTCTGTCTGTTAACCCAGACCCAGGTATTACTGTCTATTAACCCAGACCCAGGTATCACTGTCTGTCTGTTAACCCAGACCCAGGTATTACTGTCTGTCTGTTAACCCAGACCCAGGTATTACTGTATGTTAACCCAGACCCAGGTATTACTGTCTGTCTGTTAACCCAGACCCAGGTATTACTGTCTGTTAACCCAGACCCAGGTATTACTGTCTGTTAACCCAGACCCAGGTATTACTGTCTGTCTGTTAACCCAGACCCAGGTATTACTGTCTGTCTGTTAACCCAGACCCAGGTATTACTGTCTGTCTGTTAACCCAGACCCAGGTATTACTGTCTGTCTGTTAACCCAGACCCAGGTATTACTGTCTGTCTGTTAACCCAGACCCAGGTATTACTGTCTGTCTGTTAACCCAGACCCAGGTATCACTGTCTGTTAACCCAGACCCAGGTATCACTGTCTGTTAACCCAGACCCAGGTATTACTCTCTGTCTGTTAACCCAGACCCAGGTATTACTCTCTGTCTGTTAACCCAGACCCAGGTATTACTGTCTGTCTGTTAACCCAGACCCAGGTATTACTGTCTGTTAACCCAGACCCAGGTATCACTGTCTGTCTGTTAACCCAGACCCAGGTATTACTGTCTATTAACCCAGACCCAGGTATTACTGTCTGTTAACCCAGACCCAGGTATTACTGTCTGTTAGCCCAGACCCAGGTATTACTGTCAGTCTGTTAACCCAGACCCAGGTATTACTGTCTGTCTGTTAACCCAGACCCAGGTATTACTGTCTGTTAACCCAGACCCATGTATTACTGTCTGTCTGTTAACCCAGACCCAGGTATCACTGTCTGTTAACCCAGACCCAGGTATTACTGTCTGTCTGTTAACCCAGACCCAGGTATTACTGTCTGTCTGTTAACCCAGACCCAGGTATTACTGTCTGTCTGTTAACCCAGACCCAGGTATTACTGTCTGTCTGTTAACCCAGACCCAGGTATCACTGTCTATTAACCCAGACCCAGGTATTACTGTCTGTTAACCCAGACCCAGGTATTACTGTCTGTCTGTTAACCCAGACCCAGGTATCACTGTCTGTCTGTTAACCCAGACCCAGTTATTACTGTCTGTTAACCCAGACCCAGGTATCACTGTCTGTCTGTTAACCCAGACCCAGGTATTACTGTCTGTCTGTTAACCCAGACCCAGGTATTACTGTCTGTCTGTTAACCCAGACCCAGGTATTACTGTCTGTCTGTTAACCCAGACCCAGGTATTACTGTCTGTCTGTTAACCCAGACCCAGGTATTACTGTCTGTCTGTTAACCCAGACCCAGGTATTACTGTCTGTCTGTTAACCCAGACCCAGGTATTACTGTCTGTCTGTTAACCCAGACCCAGGTATCACTGTCTGTTCACCCAGACCCAGGTATCACTGTCTGTTAACCCAGACCCAGGTATTACTCTCTGTCTGTTAACCCAGACCCAGGTATTACTGTCTGTCTGTTAACCCAGACCCAGGTATTACTGTCTGTCTGTTAACCCAGACCCAGGTATTACTGTCTGTTAACCCAGACCCAGGTATCACTGTCTGTCTATTAACCAAGACCCAGGTATTACTGTCTGTTAACCCAGACCCAGGTATTACTGTCTGTCTGTTAACCCAGACCCAGGTATTACTGTCTGTTAACCCAGACCCAGGTATTACTGTCTGTTAACCCAGACCCAGGTATTACTGTCTGTCTGTTAACCCAGACCCAGGTATTACTGTCTGTCTGTTAACCCAGACCCAGGTATTACTGTCTGTTAACCCAGACCCAGGTATCACTGTCTGTCTATTAACCAAGACCCAGGTATTACTGTCTGTTAACCCAGACCCAGGTATTACTGTCTGTCTGTTAACCCAGACCCAGGTATTACTGTCTGTTAACCCAGACCCAGGTATTACTGTCTGTCTGTTAACCCAGACCCAGGTATCACTGTCTGTTAACCCAGACCCAGGTATCACTGTCTGTTAACCCAGACCCAGGTATTACTCTCTGTCTGTTAACCCAGACCCAGGTATTACTGTCTATTAACCCAGACCCAGGTATCACTGTCTGTCTGTTAACCCAGACCCAGGTATTACTGTCTGTCTGTTAACCCAGACCCAGGTATTACTGTATGTTAACCCAGACCCAGGTATTACTGTCTGTCTGTTAACCCAGACCCAGGTATTACTGTCTGTTAACCCAGACCCAGGTATTACTGTCTGTTAACCCAGACCCAGGTATTACTGTCTGTCTGTTAACCCAGACCCAGGTATTACTGTCTGTCTGTTAACCCAGACCCAGGTATTACTGTCTGTCTGTTAACCCAGACCCAGGTATTACTGTCTGTCTGTTAACCCAGACCCAGGTATTACTGTCTGTCTGTTAACCCAGACCCAGGTATTACTGTCTGTCTGTTAACCCAGACCCAGGTATCACTGTCTGTTAACCCAGACCCAGGTATCACTGTCTGTTAACCCAGACCCAGGTATTACTCTCTGTCTGTTAACCCAGACCCAGGTATTACTCTCTGTCTGTTAACCCAGACCCAGGTATTACTGTCTGTCTGTTAACCCAGACCCAGGTATTACTGTCTGTTAACCCAGACCCAGGTATCACTGTCTGTCTGTTAACCCAGACCCAGGTATTACTGTCTATTAACCCAGACCCAGGTATTACTGTCTGTTAACCCAGACCCAGGTATTACTGTCTGTTAGCCCAGACCCAGGTATTACTGTCAGTCTGTTAACCCAGACCCAGGTATTACTGTCTGTCTGTTAACCCAGACCCAGGTATTACTGTCTGTTAACCCAGACCCATGTATTACTGTCTGTCTGTTAACCCAGACCCAGGTATCACTGTCTGTTAACCCAGACCCAGGTATTACTGTCTGTCTGTTAACCCAGACCCAGGTATTACTGTCTGTTAACCCAGACCCAGGTATTACTGTCTGTTAACCCAGACCCAGGTATCACTGTCTGTCTGTTAACCCAGACCCAGGTATTACTGTCTATTAACCCAGACCCAGGTATTACTGTCTGTTAACCCAGACCCAGGTATTACTGTCTGTTAGCCCAGACCCAGGTATTACTGTCTGTCTGTTAACCCAGACCCAGGTATTACTGTCTGTCTATTAACCCAGACCCAGGTATTACTGTCTGTCTGTTAACCCAGACCCAGGTATTACTGTCTGTCTGTTAACCCAGACCCAGGTATTACTGTCTGTCTGTTAACCCAGACCCAGGTATTACTGTCTGTCTGTTAACCCAGACCCAGGTATTACTGTCTGTTAACCCAGACCCAGGTATCACTGCTGTCTGTCTGTTAACCCAGACCCAGGTATCACTGTCTGTCTGTTAACCCAGACCCAGGTATCACTGTCTGTCTGTTAACCCAGACCCAGGTATCACTGCTGTCTGTCTGTTAACCCAGACCCAGGTATCACTGCTGTCTGTCTGTTAACTAGAGGTCGACCGATTAATCAGAATGGCCGATTTAATTCGGGCCGATTTCAAGTTTTCATAACAATCGGAAATCTGTCATTTTGGACAGCAATTTTGTATTTATTTTTTTACAATATTATTTAACTAGGCAAGTCAGTTAAGAACACATTCTTATTTTCAATGACGGCCTAGAAACAGTGGGTTTAACTGCCTTGTTCAGGGGCAGAATGACAGATTTTTAACCGCAATATTTAGACTGATGGATGCCACCCGTTAGATAAAATACGGAACGGTTCCGTATTTCACTGAAAGAATAAACGTCTTGTTTTCGAGATGATAGTTTCCGGATTCGACCATATTAATGACCAAAGGCTCGTATTTCTGTATGTTATTATGTTATAATTAAGTCTATGATTTGATATAGCAGTCTGACTGAGCGATGGTGGGCACCAGCAGGCTCGTAAACATTCATTCAAACAGCACTTTCGTGCGTTTAGCCAGCAGCTCTTCGCCATGCTTCAAGCATTGAGCTGTTTATGACTTCAAGCCTATCAACTCCCGAGATTAGGCTGGTGTAACCAATGTGAAATGGCTAGCTAGTTAGCGGGGTGCGCGCTACTTAGCGTTTCGAACGTCTCTCGCTCTGAGACTTGTAGTAGTTGTTCCCCTTGCTCTGCATGGGTAACGCTGCTTCGAGGGCGGCTGTTGTCGATGTGTTCGAGCCCAGGGAGGAGCGAGGAGAGGGACGGAAGCTATACTGTTACACTGGCAATACTAAAGTGCCTATAATAACATCCAATAGTCAAAGGTTAATGAAATACAAATGGTATAGAGGGAAATAGTCTTATAATTTCTATAATAACTACAACCTAAAACTTCTTACCTGGGAATATTGAAGACTCATGTTAAAAGGAACCACCAGCTTTCATATGTTCTCATGTTCTGAGCAAGGAACTCAAACGTTAGCTTTCTTACATGGCACATATTACACTTTTACCTTCTTCTCCAACACTTTGTTTTTGAATGATTTAAACCAAATTGAACATGTTTCATTATTTATTTGAGGCTAAATTGATTTTTATGTATTATATTAAGTTAAAATAAGTGTTCATTCAGTGTTGTAATTGTCATTATTACAAATAGTCCGATTAATCGGTATTGGCTTTTTATGATCCCCCAATAATTGGTATCGGTGTTGAAAAATCATATTCGGTCGACCTCTACTGTTAACCCAGACCAAGGTATCACTGCTGTCTTCCTGTCTGTCTGTCTGTCTGTCTCTGTCTGTCTGTCTGTCTGTCTCTCTGCCTGTCTGTCTGTCTGTCTCTGCCTGTCTGTCTGTCTGTCTCTCTGCCTGTCTGTCTGTCTGACTCTTGTACTGCTGTCTCTTTGCCTGTCTGCCTGTCTGTCTGACTCTCTTGTACTGCTGTCCTCCAGGTTTCCCCTCATCCCCATCACCAGTAAAGGGTAAGGTCACCTCAGTAACTGAAAACACTGTTGTGGCGCCTGTCTCTCAGCTTCAGAACTCTGACGCATTCGCCGCTGTCGCTCAGCTCTTCCAGTCCTCAAAGGGACAACAGGTGTGTGTGTGTGTGTTTTATTTTTGATAGTCCCATCTTCAGGCATCCCCCAGTGTCCTAACCCCCCTCTCTCTCTCTCATTCTGCAGCTTCAACAAATTTTCCAGAACTTTCAACAAAATCCGTTAAAGCCTCAGACTCATCCCTTCCCACCCCAGACCCACAGCCACCCCCAGCCTCAACCTCATCCTCAACCCCATCCCCAGCCTCAACCTCATCCTCAACCCCATCCCCAGCCTCAACCCCATCCTCAACCCCATCTCCAGCCGCATCTCCAGGCTCAACCCCATCCTCAGCCGCATCTCCAGGCTCAACCCCATCCTCAGCCGCATCTCCAGGCTCAACCCCATCTTCAGCCGCATCTCCAGGCTCAACCCCATCCTCAACCCCATCTCCAGCTGCATCTCCAGGCTCAACCCCATCCTCAGCCGCATCTCCAGGCTCAACCCCATCCTCAGCCGCATCTCCAGGCTCAACCCCATCCTCAACCGCATCTCCAGGCTCAACCCCATCCTCACCCCCATCACCAGGCTCAACCCCATCACCAGGCTCAACCTCAGCCTCCTGCCAACCTCCACCACCTCCACTCCCAGCTCCATCTCCAGTCCCTGACCCCCGCCCTGGGTACGACCGCTCAGCGACTCCCCCTCCCCTCCAGCGAGCTCAGCCAGCAGAAAACAGCGTTTGACAAGGTGGCTGTGAGTTCCTCTTCTTACTATCGACCTGTAACCACAGAGTTCCCCTTCCTCGTCCCACAGGGGTGTTAGTGACGGGGGAAAGGTGATTCAGAATAGTTTATTTTATTTATCTATTTTTTTGGTGGCGTTTCAAAAATGATTGTTGTTGTTATGGGAAATGTCTTGTCTCTAGTAATGGTAGCCTCTCGTTTGTCTAGACTCTGTTGAACCTTGTCTCCTCTCGTTTGTCTAGACTCTGTTGAACCTTGTCTCCTCTCGTTTGTCTAGACTCTGTTGAACCTTGTCTCCTCTCGTTTGTCTAGACTCTGTTGAACCTTGCCTCCTCTCGTTTGTCTAGACTCTGTTGAACCTTGTCTCCTCTCTAGACTCTGTTGAACCTTGTCTCCTCTCGTTTGTCTAGACTCTGTTGAACCTTGTCTCCTCTTGTTTGTCTAGACTCTGTTGAACCTTGTCTCCTCTCGTTTGTCTAGACTCTGTTGAACCTTGTCTCCTCTCGTTTGTCTAGACTCTGTTGAACCTTGTCTCCTCTCGTTTGTCTAGACTCTGTTGAACCTTGTCTCCTCTCGTTTGTCTAGACTCTGTTGAACCTTGTCTCCTCTCGTTTGTCTAGACTCTGTTGAACCTTGCCTCCTCTCGTTTGTCTAGACTCTGTTGAACCTTGTCTCCTCTCTAGACTCTGTTGAACCTTGTCTCCTCTCGTTTGTCTAGACTCTTGTTGAACCTTGTCTCCTCTCGTTTGTCTAGACTCTGTTGAACCTTGCCTCCTCTCGTTTGTCTAGACTCTGTTGAACCTTGTCTCCTCTCGTTTGTCTAGACTCTGTTGAACCTTGTCTCCTCTCGTTTGTCTAGACTCTTGTTGAACCTTGTCTCCTCTCGTTTGTCTAGACTCTGTTGAACCTTGTCTCCTCTCGTTTGTCTAGACTCTGTTGAACCTTGTCTCCTCTCGTTTGTCTAGACTCTGTTGAACCTTGTCTCCTCTCGTTTGTCTAGACTCTGTTGAACCTTGTCTCCTCTCGTTTGTCTAGACTCTGTTGAACCTTGTCTCCTCTCGTTTGTCTAGACTCTGTTGAACCTTGCCTCCTCTCGTTTGTCTAGACTCTGTTGAACCTTGTCTCCTCTCGTTTGTCTAGACTCTGTTGAACCTTGCCTCCTCTCATTTGTCTAGACTCTGTTGAACCTTGTCTCCTCTGTTTGTCTAGACTCTGTTGAACCTTGTCTCCTCTCGTTTGTCTAGACTCTGTTGAACCTTGTCTCCTCTCGTTTGTCTAGACTCTGTTGAACCTAGTCTCTCTCGTTTGTCTAGACTCTGTTGAACCTTGCCTCCTCTTGTTTGTCTAGACTCTGTTGAACCTTGTCTCCTCTCGTTTGTCTAGACTCTGTTGAACCTTGTCTCCTCTCGTTTGTCTAGACTCTGTTGAACCTTGCCTCCTCTCGTTTGTCTAGACTCTGTTGAACCTTGTCTCCTCTCGTTTGTCTAGACTCTGTTGAACCTTGTCTCCTCTCGTTTGTCTAGACTCTGTTGAACCTTGTCTCCTCTCGTTTGTCTAGACTCTTGTTGAACCTTGTCTCCTCTCGTTTGTCTAGACTCTGTTGAACCTTGCCTCCTCTCGTTTGTCTAGACTCTGTTGAACCTTGCCTCCTCTCGTTTGTCTAGACTCTGTTGAACCTTGTCTCCTCTCGTTTGTCTAGACTCTGTTGAACCTTGTCTCCTCTCGTTTGTCTAGACTCTGTTGAACCTTGCCTCCTCTCGTTTGTCTAGACTCTGTTGAACCTTGTCTCCTCTCGTTTGTCTAGACTCTGTTGAACCTTGTCTCCTCTCGTTTGTCTAGACTCTGTTGAACCTTGTCTCCTCTCGTTTGTCTAGACTCTGTTGAACCTTGTCTCCTCTCGTTTGTCTAGACTCTGTTGAACCTTGTCTCCTCTCGTTTGTCTAGACTCTGTTGAACCTTGTCTCCTCTCTAGACTCTGTTGAACCTTGTCTCCTCTCGTTTGTCTAGACTGTTGAACCTTGTCTCCTCTCGTTTGTCTAGACTCTGTTGAACCTTGTCTCCTCTCGTTTGTCTAGACTCTGTTGAACCTTGTCTCCTCTCGTTTGTCCAGACTCTGTTGAACCTTGCCTCCTCTCGTTTGTCTAGACTCTGTTGAACCTTGTCTCCTCTCGTTTGTCTAGACTCTGTTGAACCTTGCCTCCTCTCGTTTGTCTAGACTCTGTTGAACCTTGTCTCCTCTTGTTTGTCTAGACTCTGTTGAACCTTGTCTCCTCTCATTTGTCTAGACTCTGTTGAACCTTGTCTCCTCTCGTTTGTCTAGACTCTGTTGAACCTTGTCTCCTCTCGTTTGTCTAGACTCTGTTGAACCTTGTCTCCTCTCGTTTGTCTAGACTCTGTTGAACCTTGCCTCCTCTCGTTTGTCTAGACTCTGTTGAACCTTGTCTCCTCTCGTTTGTCTAGACTCTGTTGAACCTTGCCTCCTCTCATTTGTCTAGACTCTGTTGAACCTTGTCTCCTCTCGTTTGTCTAGACTCTGTTGAACCTTGTCTCCTCTCGTTTGTCTAGACTCTGTTGAACCTTGTCTCCTCTCGTTTGTCTAGACTCTGTTGAACCTAGTCTCCTCTCGTTTGTCTAGACTCTGTTGAACCTTGCCTCCTCTTGTTTGTCTAGACTCTGTTGAACCTTGTCTCCTCTCGTTTGTCTAGACTCTGTTGAACCTTGTCTCCTCTCGTTTGTCTAGACTCTGTTGAACCTTGCCTCCTCTCGTTTGTCTAGACTCTGTTGAACCTTGTCTCCTCTCGTTTGTCTAGACTCTGTTGAACCTTGTCTCCTCTCGTTTGTCTAGACTCTGTTGAACCTTGTCTCCTCTCGTTTGTCTAGACTCTTGTTGAACCTTGTCTCCTCTCGTTTGTCTAGACTCTGTTGAACCTTGCCTCCTCTCGTTTGTCTAGACTCTGTTGAACCTTGCCTCCTCTCGTTTGTCTAGACTCTGTTGAACCTTGTCTCCTCTCGTTTGTCTAGACTCTGTTGAACCTTGTCTCCTCTCGTTTGTCTAGACTCTGTTGAACCTTGCCTCCTCTCGTTTGTCTAGACTCTGTTGAACCTTGTCTCCTCTCGTTTGTCTAGACTCTGTTGAACCTTGTCTCCTCTCGTTTGTCTAGACTCTGTTGAACCTTGTCTCCTCTCGTTTGTCTAGACTCTGTTGAACCTTGTCTCCTCTCGTTTGTCTAGACTCTGTTGAACCTTGTCTCCTCTCGTTTGTCTAGACTCTGTTGAACCTTGTCTCCTCTCTAGACTCTGTTGAACCTTGTCTCCTCTCGTTTGTCTAGACTGTTGAACCTTGTCTCCTCTCGTTTGTCTAGACTCTGTTGAACCTTGTCTCCTCTCGTTTGTCTAGACTCTGTTGAACCTTGTCTCCTCTCGTTTGTCCAGACTCTGTTGAACCTTGCCTCCTCTCGTTTGTCTAGACTCTGTTGAACCTTGTCTCCTCTCGTTTGTCTAGACTCTGTTGAACCTTGCCTCCTCTCGTTTGTCTAGACTCTGTTGAACCTTGTCTCCTCTTGTTTGTCTAGACTCTGTTGAACCTTGTCTCCTCTCATTTGTCTAGACTCTGTTGAACCTTGTCTCCTCTCGTTTGTCTAGACTCTGTTGAACCTTGCCTCCTCTCGTTTGTCTAGACTCTGTTGAACCTTGTCTCCTCTCGTTTGTCTAGACTCTGTTGAACCTTGTCTCCTCTCATTTGTCTAGACTCTGTTGAACCTTGTCTCCTCTCGTTTGTCTAGACTCTGTTGAACCTTGTCTCCTCTCGTTTGTCTAGACTCTGTTGAACCTTGTCTCCTCTCGTTTGTCTAGACTCTGTTGAACCTTGTCTCCTCTCGTTTGTCTAGACTCTGTTGAACCTTGTCTCCTCTCGTTTGTCTAGACGCTGTTGGACCGTTTTGACTATGACGATGAGCCTGAGGGAGCCGACGAATCAAAGAAGGACCAGACGTCTTTGTAAGACCTTTCCCCTCATACTGTGTGTGTGTGTGTGTGTGTGTTGTACATCTGTATGTTAACTGTGTGTATTTGTTTCATTCTGACAGTACCCAGCAGCCTCCAGGTTTCCCCCAGCACTTTCAACAACACATGATGGGCATGGTCCATGACCTCCCACGCCAGGTAATTAACATGGTCCAAGACCTCCCACGCCAGGTAATTAACATGGTCCATGACCTCCCACGCCAGGTAATTAACATGGTCCATGACCTCCCACGCCAGGTAATTAACATGGTCCATGACCTCCCACGCCAGGTAATTAACATGGTCCATGACCTCCCACGCCAGGTAATTAACATGGTCCATGACCTCCCACGCCAGGTAATTAACATGGTCCAAGACCTCCCACGCCAGGTAATTAACATGGTCCATGACCTCCCACGCCAGGTAATTAACATGGTCCATGACCTCCCACGCCAGGTAATTAACATGGTCCATGACCTCCCACGCCAGGTAATTAACATGGTCCAAGACCTCCCACACCAGGTAATTAACATGGTCCATGACCTCCCACGCCAGGTAATTAACATGGTCCAAGACCTCCCACGCCAGGTAATTAACATGGTCCAAGACCTCCCACGCCAGGTAATTAACATGGTCCATGACCTCACACACCAGGTAGTTAACATGGTCTCAGACCTCACACGCCAGGTAATTAACATGGTCCAAGACCTCACACGCCAGGTAATTAACATGGTCCAAGACCTCACACGCCAGGTAATTAACATGGTCCAAGACCTCACACACCAGGTAATTAACATGGTCCAAGACCTCACACGCCAGGTAATTAACATGGTCCAAGACCTCACACGCCAGGTAATTAACATGGTCCAAGACCTCACACGCCAGGTAATTAACATGGTCCAAGACCTCACACGCCAGGTAATTAACATGGTCCAAGACCTCACACGCCAGGTAATTAACATGGTCCAAGACCTCACACGCCAGGTAATTAACATGGTCCAAGACCTCACACACCAGGTAATTAACATGGTCCAAGACCTCCCACGCCAGGTAATTAACATGGTCCATGACCTCACACACCAGGTAGTTAACATGGTCTCAGACCTCACACGCCAGGTAATTAACATGGTCCAAGACCTCACACGCCAGGTAATTAACATGGTCCAAGACCTCACACGCCAGGTAATTAACATGGTCCAAGACCTCACACACCAGGTAATTAACATGGTCCAAGACCTCACACGCCAGGTAATTAACATGGTCCAAGACCTCACACGCCAGGTAATTAACATGGTCCAAGACCTCACACGCCAGGTAATTAACATGGTCCAAGACCTCACACGCCAGGTAATTAACATGGTCCAAGACCTCACACGCCAGGTAATTAAC
Source organism: Oncorhynchus nerka (assembly GCF_034236695.1). Taxonomy (NCBI): domain Eukaryota; kingdom Metazoa; phylum Chordata; class Actinopteri; order Salmoniformes; family Salmonidae; genus Oncorhynchus; species Oncorhynchus nerka. Next base: position 44,729,392 of record NC_088414.1, read on the forward strand.
ATGGTCCAAGACCTCACACGCCAGGTAATTAACATGGTCCAAGACCTCACACACCAGGTAATTAACATGGTCCAAGACCTCACACGCCAGGTAATTAACATGGTTCAAGACCTCTCACGCCAGGTAATTAACATGGTCCAAGACCTCTCACGCCAGGTAATTAACATGGTCCAAGACCTCCCACGCCAGGTAATTAACATGGTCCAAGACCTCCCACGCCAGGTAATTAACATGGTCCAAGACCTCACACGCCAGGTAATTAACATGGTCCAAGACCTCACACACCAGGTAATTAACATGGTCCAAGACCTCACACGCCAGGTAATTAACATGGTCCAAGACCTCCCACGCCAGGTAATTAACATGGTCCAAGACCTCCCACGCCAGGTAATTAACATGGTCCAAGACCTCACACACCAGGTAATTAACATGGTCCAAGACCTCACACACCAGGTAATTAACATGGTCCAAGACCTCACACACCAGGTAATTAACATGGTCCAAGACCTCACACACCAGGTAATTAACATGGTCCAAGACCTCACACACCAGGTAATTAACATGGTCCAAGACCTCACACACCAGGTAATTAACATGGTCCAAGACCTCACACACCAGGTAATTAACATGGTCCAAGACCTCACACACAGGTAATATACTGATCTTGCTCTCTATTTGTGTCTCTCCCTCTCTCTCCCCTCTCCCGCTCCCCTCTCCCGCTCCTCTCTCCCGCTCCTCTCTCCCGCTCCTCTCTCCCGCTCCTCTCTCCCCTCTCTTCTCTCCCTCTCTCCTCTTTCTCTCTGTCTCTCTCCTCTCTCTCTCTCTCCTCTTTCTCTTCTCTTTCTCTTTCTCTTCTCTTCTCTCTCTCTTAGAACACACACACACACAGTATTAAAACAAAACTCTCCTTGTCTTTCACCCACCTTCCAGATATCTCTGCCTCCTAACGGCCAGCTCCAGGGCTATGGTTTGCTGCCGGGCCAGGCCTACCCAGGAATGGTGGTTCCTCCAGGTCAGCCCCTCCCTGGTACAGGACCTCCAGGCTTCCCTGGGGGATACCCTCCAAACAAGGACGCCTTTGGCCAACACGTGGGCCAGCAGGAACAGGTGAGATTAGTACATTAATAGATTTGAATTGTGTTCGGTGGAGTTTTAAAAGTCGTGTCTTTGGCATCATTAAAGTGAAGACTGTTGTTTTATCGAATAAATTCTCTATAATTATTATTACGTGATTAAACTAATCATGTAAATGTAATTAACTAGGAAGTCGGGGGAACCGCGGAAAATTTTCAGATTACAAAGTTATCATTTTTCTAGTGTAACTTTCAGATATTTTAATATCTGATCACTTAGTCTTCTAATTAACTCTTGGAACTACCCATCCCGGATCCGGGAGAATTGTCATCAACTGACACTAATTAGCATAGCGCAACGGACAAAAAATATTACTAGAAAATATTCATATTCATGAAATCACAAGTGAAATATAGCGAAACATAGCTTAGCCTTTTGTTAATCACCCTGTCGTCTCAGATTTTGAAATTATGTTTTACAGCCAAAGCAAGACAAGCGTTTGTGTAAGTTTATCGATAGCATAGCATTATGTCCAGCTAGCAGCAGGAAGCTTGGTCACGAAAATCAGAAAAACAATCAAATTAACCGTTTACCTTTGATGATCTTCGGATGTTTTCACTGACGAGACTCCCAGTTACACAGCAAATGTTCATTTTGTCCCATAAAGATTATTTTTTTATAGCCGAAATACCTCCGTTTGTTCTTCACGTTTGGTTGAGAAATCCACCGGAAACTGCGGTCACGACAACGCCGAAAAATATTCCAAATTAGATCCATAATATCGACAGAAACATGGCAAACGTTGTTTATAATCAATCCTCAAGGTGTTTTTCAAATATCTATTCGATAATATATCAACCGGGACAATTGGCTTCTTAGTAGGAGCGAGAGAAACAATGGCCGCATTTGTCTATTACGCACAAATCACTCTGAGAGCCACCAGCTGACCACTGACGCAATGTTGTCGCTCACGCTCATTTTTCAAAATAAAAGCCTGAAACGATGTCTTGTGACACTAGACACATTAGGGAAGCCATAGAAAATGGAATCTGGTTGATATCCCTTTTCCTGATTGGATTTTTCTCAGGCTTTCGCCTGCAATAGCAGTTCTGTTATACTCACAGACAATATTTTTTTATCCTAAGCTGTCAATTATATGCATATTCTATTATCTGGTCCTGAAAAATATCCCATTTACTTTGGGGACGTTATTTTTTCCAAAAATGAAAATAGTGCCCCCTAGTTTCAAGAGGTTAAATAGTCTTTACCTCACATTAGTCTCATTCCAAATGCCGTAAATTGATGGTTATCTGCACGAACCCAGCCTTTTCTATAAATCATCCATACACCAATTGTCTTAATAATTTATTTACTAACTAAATAATCACAGAAATGCATAAACACACAAACAGTAGCTATGGTTACAGGGAAATGATAGGGGGAGGTTCCCTAACACGAGTTCCTTTGTTCTACTGTGAAACTCTCTCTCTCTATACTGCATTGCCATGAGGAGAGAGTCTCCTCCAGGAATTTACAACCTGAGATAACAGAACCTGGGTGTAGGAGAGAGGGGGGGCCCACGATCTATGCCGAGAAAGGGTCACGTCATGACAACATGAAAATAGTAATCCTGCCCTTTAATTTAATAGACATGGACCAGTCCCATCTTTATTATTTATTTGTATTTTTTTATTATTTAACTAGGCAAGTCAGTTAACACTCATTTACAATGACAGTCTAGGAACAATGGGTTAACTGCCCTGTTCAGGGGCAGAACGACAGATTTTGACCTTGTCAGCTCGGGGATTCGATCTAGCAACCTTTCGGTTACTGGCCCAACGCTCTAACCACTAGGCTTCCTGCCTCCAACCACTAGGCTTCCCAGCCTCTCACCGCTAGGCTACCAGCCTCTCACCGCTAAGCTACCTGCCTCTAACCGCTAGGCTACCTGCCTCTAACCGCTAGGCTACCTGCCTCTAACCTCTAGGCTTCCCAGTCTCTAATCGCTAGGCTTCCCAGTCTCTAATCGCTAGGCTTCCAAGCCTCTAACCGCTAGGCTACCTGCCTCTAACCGCTAGGCTACCTGCCTCTAACCGCTAGGCTACCTGCCTCTAACCGCTAGGCTACCTGCCTCTCACCGCTAGGCTACCAGCCTCTAACCGCTAGGCTACCTGCCTCTAACCGCTAGGCTTCCTGCCTCTAACCGCTAGGCTTCCCAGGCTCTAACCGCTAGGCTTCCCAGGCTCTAACCGCTAGGCTACCTGCCTCTAACCGCTAAGCTTCCTGCCTCTAGCCGCTAGGCTACCCAGACTCTAACCGCTAGGCTACCCGCCTCTAACCGCTAGGCTACCTGGCTCTCACTGCTAGGCTACCAGCCTCTAACCGCTAGGCTTCCTGCCTCTAACCGCTAGGCTTCCTGCCTCTAACCGCTAGGCTTCCTGCCTCTAACCGCTAGGCTTCCCAGGCTCTAACCGCTAGGCTACCTGCCTCTAACCGCTAGGCTACCTGCCTCTAACCGCTAGGCTACCTGCCTCTAACCGCTAAGCTTCCTGCCTCTAACGGCTAGGCTTCCCAGCCTCTAACCGCTAGGCTACCTGCCTCTAACCGCTAGACTTCCTGCCGCCCCAAAATGGTC
>NC_088414.1:44738100-44860600 GCF_034236695.1 Oncorhynchus nerka
GCTGGACCCAGGTAATAACACACGCTGGACCCAGGTAATACCACACACTGGACCCAGGTAATAACACACACTTGGGCCATGTTCAGTACTAAAATGTTCCGGAATTCTGCAGATAGAAATGCCACAGTTTTCATTTCACCTTTATTTAACCAGGTAGGCCAGTTGAGAACAGCTTTATTTAACCAGGTAGGCCAGTTGAGAACACCTTTATTTAACCAGGTAGGCCAGTTGAGAACAGCTTTATTTAACCAGGTAGGCCAGTTGAGAACAAGTTCTCATTTACAACTGCGACCTGGCCAAGATAAAGCAAAGCAGTGCGACACAGACAACAACACTGAGTTACACATGGAGTAAAACAAAACATACCTTCCTGCAAGCTTCTACACAACAGTCTTAAGCCTCAGCGACGTGGCCACCAGCAGCACCACAGATATAAGAGATGAGCGTGATGCAAGGCTTCGTTTTGTAAGTCCAATTTGTAAGTCGCTCTGGATAAGAGCGTCTGCTAAATGACGTAAATGTAAATGTTCTCACACTTGAGTATCTGCACCTGTTTTACAGGTGTGTTTCACGCTGCTACAACGTGGCAGCTACGGGGCTAGAACAGCAGACAAGTTTTGCCTTGCGGTTCAACGCTCGCACACACACACACACACAGGTACCTGTACACTACCTGTCTGACCACGTGTCCCTTGTTTGACAGAGTGGAGGAGTGTTCAGAACAACCAGGAGACACCAGAGGAGTTCAGACAAAATGGCCGCTCTGAGCCGTTAGCCACAGTGGAGGACACAGCTGGGACCGCACCTGTAGACGCTCCTGTACAGGTATTTTTAGTTTGTTCCCCTTTTTTTTTATAGATACCTATACTTATCTCCCCAGCCTGGGCTCTACCTCAGTGGGCTAACACAGTTTTCAGATTCTGTATCGCACCCTATTCCCTATATAGTGCACTACTTTAGACCAGAGTCCTATGGCACCTTATTCCCTATATAGTGCACTACTTTAGACCAGAGCCCTATGGCACCCTATTCCCTATATAGTGCACTACTTTAGACCAGAGTCCTCTCCAATATTTAGTGAATAGGGTGCCATTTTAGTGAGTTCCAGTTGGGTCAGTCTACAACCCTCTGTCTAACAGGCTCCTCCCTCTGCATCTCCTCTACCCCAGGTGCATCCGGTCCAGGTGCAGTCGATGGGAGGTGTAGGTTCTCTCCAGCAGCACCCCTCCTTCCCCCCTGGGCCTGGCCCTCCTCCTGGTGGTCCCCCCATGGGTCTGCCTCCCCCTTCCTTCCCCCCTGGTGTCCCGCCCGGACCTCCTCCCTCCTTCATGAGACCGGGACCAAGGTTCAACCCCATGCAGATGATGCCACCTGGTAACACTACGAGATATCTCTTTCTCAAAACCTCTCTGTCTCGATATCTCTCTCTCAAAACCTCTCTGTCTCGATATCTCTCTCTCAAAACCTCTCTGTCTCGATATCTCTCTATTAAGATCTCTCTCTCTCTCAAAACCTTTCTCTATCAAGATATCTCTCTCTTAAGATCTCTCTATCAAAACCTTTCTCTATCAAGAAATCTCTCTCAAGTTATCAAATCAAATGTATTTATATAGCCCTTCGTACATCAGCTGATATCTCAAATTGCTGTACAGAAACACAGCCTAAAACCCCAAACAGCAAGCAATGCAGGTGTAGAAGCACAGTGGCTAGGAAAAATTCCCTAGAAAGGCCAAAACCTAGGAAGAAACCTAGAGAGGAACCAGGCTATGTGGGGTGGCCAGTCCTCTTCTGGCTGTGCCGGGTGGAGATTATAACAGAACATGGCCAAGATGTTCAAATGTTCATAAATGACCAGCATGGTCGAATAATAATAAGGCAGAACAGTTGAAACTGGAGCAGCAGCACAGTCAGGTGGACTGGGGACAGCAAGGAGTCATCATGTCAGGTATTCCTGGGGCACGGTCCTAGGGCTCAGGTCTGGAGCAGCAGCATGGCCAGGTGGACTGGGGACAGCAAGGAGTCATCATGTCAGGTAGTCCTGGGGCATGGTCCTAGGGCTCAGGTCCTCCGAGAGAGAGAAAGAAAGAGAGAAGGAGAGAATTAGAGAACGCACACTTAGATTCACACAGGACACCGAATAGGACAGGAGAAGTACTCCAGATATAACAAACTGACCCTAGCCCCCCGACACGTAAACTACTGCAGCATAAATACTGGAGGCTGAGACAGGAGGGGTCAGGAGACACTGTGGCCCCATCCGAGGACACCCCCGGACAGGGCCAAACAGGAAGGATATAACCCCACCCACTTTGCCAAAGCACAGCCCCCACACCACTATCTCTAGCTATCAAGATATCTCTCTTAAGATATCTCTCTCTCTCTCAAAACCTTTATCTACCAAGATATCTCTCTTCTCTCTCTCTCCCTCTCTATTTCAATCACTCATTCTCAAACATCAGTCTACTGTATCTATATAAAGCTGTCCATCTCACAAGCCTGAGTCTTTCTCTCTCTCTCTCCACCAGGTTTCCTTCCGCCTGGGTCGATGCCATTGGGCCCCTCTGGCCCCCCTCCCTCAGCAGCAGGGGGTGTAGGGGTAGTTGAACTGTCTCTGGATCCAGCCGGCCTGGGTTTGTAACCTTAACCAGACATCATAGTAGAATAGTATTTTACTAAAGGTTGTAGAGGAAGAGGGCGGAGAGTCGATTGGAGGGGGCGGGGCGGAGAGTCGATTGGAGGGGGCGGGGCGGAGAGTCGATTGGAGGGGGCGGGGCGGAGAGTCGATTGGAGGGGGCGGAGAGTCGATTGGAGCGCAGAGTAGAGTAAAGTGAGGAGCTTTAAGGGGTAATTATGTGTTTTGCACAGCATGGAGTCCTGACCTCACCTCTGTGGGAGACAAGGACCACAGATACCAGCACAGCGGACAGACATGTTCGCTGTCTCTAGTAGTCTCTAGTAGTTACCTGATAGATGTTTATCAGACCATGTTACTGTCTCTAGTAGTTACCTGATAGATGTTTATCAGACCATGTTACTGTCTCTAGTAGTTACCTGATAGATGTTTATCAGGCCATGTTACTGTCTCTAGTAGTTACCTGATAGATGTTTATCAGGCCATGTTACTGTCTCTAGTAGTTACCTGATAGATGTTTATCAGACCATGTTACTGTCTCTAGTAGTTACCTGATAGATGTTTATCAGGCCATGTTACTGTCTCTAGTAGTCTAGTAGTTACCTGATAGATGTTTATCAGACCATGTTACTGTCTCTAGTAGTTACCTGATAGATGTTTATCAGGCCATGTTACTGTCTCTAGTAGTCTAGTAGTTACCTGATAGATGTTTATCAGGCCATGTTACTGTCTCTAGTAGTCTAGTAGTTACCTGATAGATGTTTATCAGACCATGTTACTGTCTCTAGTAGTTACCTGATAGATGTTTATCAGGCCATGTTACTGTCTCTAGTAGTCTAGTAGTTACCTGATAGATGTTTATCAGACCATGTTACTGTCTCTAGTAGTTACCTGATAGATGTTTATCAGGCCATGTTACTGTCTCTAGTAGTCTAGTAGTTACCTGATAGATGTTTACCAGACCATGTTACTGTCTCTAGTAGTCTAGTAGTTACCTGATAGATGTTTATCAGGCCATGTTACTGTCTCTAGTAGTCTAGTAGTTACCTGATAGATGTTTATCAGACCATGTTACTGTCTCTAGTAGTCTAGTAGTTACCTGATAGATGTTTACCAGACCATGTTACCGTCTCTAGTAGTCTAGTAGTTACCTGATAGATGTTTACCAGACCATGTTACTGTCTCTAGTAGTTACCTGATAGATGTTTATCAGACCATGTTACTGTCTCTAGTAGTTACCTGATAGATGTTTATCAGACCATGTTACTGTCTCTAGTAGTCTAGTAGTTACCTGATAGATGTTTACCAGACCATGTTACTGTCTCTAGTAGTTACCTGATAGATGTTTATCAGGCCATGTTACTGTCTCTAGTAGTTACCTGATAGATGTTTATCAGGCCATGTTACTGTCTCTAGTAGTTACCTGATAGATGTTTATCAGACCATGTTACTGTCTCTAGTAGTTACCTGATAGATGTTTATCAGACCATGTTACTGTCTAGTAGTCTAGTAGTTACCTGATAGATGTTTATCAGACCATGTTACTGTCTCTAGTAGTCTAGTAGTTACCTGATAGATGTTTATCAGGCCATGTTACTGTCTCTAGTAGTCTAGTAGTTACCTGATAGATGTTTATCAGACCATGTTACTGTCTTTAGTAGTTACCTGATAGATGTTTATCAGACCATGTTACTGTCTCTAGTAGTCTAGTAGTTACCTGATAGATGTTTATCAGACCATGTTACTGTCTCTAGTAGTCTAGTAGTTACCTGATAGATGTTTATCAGACCATGTTACTGTCTCTAGTAGTTACCTGATAGATGTTTATCAGACCATGTTACTGTCTCTAGTAGTCTAGTAGTTACCTGATAGATGTTTATCAGACCACGTCTATTAAACCTGTATTCTCTGCTCCCTCATCAGGTAACCAGGTGCCTGGTCCTCCAGGGGGCTCACCAGGCGGTCCCATCCCGCTGTCTGGAGGTCTTCTTGGGGCTCGCCCCGGCATGATCCCCCTCCAGCGCCCCCCAGTCCACTCTCCTGGTCCGGTCCTCCCCCCACCTCACATGCAGCGCTTCCCTCCTCCCCACGGTGGCCCACATGGCCCCCACCCCCCTCGGGGCCCTCCCCACCACAACATGCCACCCCAGATGATGCCACCCAACAGGGGCCCCCACCCTCACATGATCCACCACGATGGCCCCCCTCTGCCGCCCGGGGGCCCACGTGGGTTTGGGATGGGCATGCCCCCTTCCCATCCCATGAGGGGTCCCTTCCCTCCCCACGGGCCCCTCCCTGGGGGGCCCCCACCACCCTTCATGAGGGGGGGCCCTCGAGGGCCAGATGGGCCGGAGGAGATTGAGGGGAGGGGGCCCTTCAGGGGGGAGAGACCTGGGTTTAGGGACAGGGATCCAGACAGGGAGAGAGAGAGGGACTGGGAGAGGGATAGGGAGAGGTTTGGTGGAGGGGGAGGCGGTTTGGGGAAGGAGGGGGAGGAGGAGGAGGAGGAGGATGGGGAGAAAGGATGGAGGGAAGGGAAAGGTTTGGGGGGTGGCAGGAGGACGGGGGAGAGCCGAGAGGAGGGGAGGGTGGGAGAGAGATAGAGACAGGCGGGACTGGAGAGAGAGACGAAGCAGTCCTGATGGAGAGAGGGAACGAGGGGAGGAGGAGACGGAGGAGAGAGTGAGCGTGGAAGGAGTGCGGGAGGAGAGAGGGAGCGAGGTAGAGGATCAGAGGTAGGGGGAGAGGGGAGAGGAGAGGTAGGAGAAAGGGGTATAGGAGAAAGGGGTAGAGGAGAGGTAGGAGAGAGGGGGAGAGGTAGAGGAGAGAGGGGAGAGGTAGAGGAGAGGTAGGAGAGAGGGGAGAGATAGAGGAGGTAGGAGAAAGGGGGGTAGGAGAGAGGGGAGAGATAGAGGAGAGGTAGGAGAGGGGGAGAGATAGAGGAGAGGTAGGAGAAAGGGGGGGTAGGGGAGAGGGGTAGAGGTAGAGGAGAGGTAGGAGAGGGGGTAGAGGTAGAGGGAGGTAGGAGAGAGAGGTAGAGGAGAGGTAGGAGAAAGGGGTGTAGGAGAGAGGGGTAGAGGTAGAGGAGAGGTAGGAGAAAGGGGGGTAGGGGAGAGGGGGAGAGGAGAGGTAGGAGAAAGGGGGGTAGGAGAGAGGGGGCGCGGCAGGAGTGAGGGAGAGAGGCAGAGGCGACCGAGGAACAGAGAGAGGACATCTCGTTGGGACACAGACGATCGACTAGGAGACAAAGCAGAGGTAGAAACAGAGAACGTGGAACTCAAGCTCCGGAACTCTGACGACAACAACACAGAAAACCCCCCACCTACTACTGTTGTTGCTGCTGCTGCTGCTGCTGCTATGAAAGAACCCTCTAAAGAACCTCCTACAGATTCTAAAGATTCCACTGTAGAACCCTTCCAATCCCAACAGAAGGTGGAATCAGAACCCTCTGGATTCCCTGTTGAAGTGACTGCTACTGAACCGCATGTGGCGTGTGTATCTGAACCTACAAGTCAACCTCGCCCCATAGAGAAAACACAAGCGGCTGAGACACAGGAGACTGAGGCAGTCATAGGCTAGTGGCTACCAAATGAAACTTTAAAAAAAAACATTTTTTTTAAATTTTAATGTTAGCCTAGGTGCCAGTCTGTTTCTGACTTCTTGACAACTCCTGTCACTAACTCATGGAATTGTCATGTTTGGCTTGACATTTACAGCAATGGAGCTGGCAAGAGCGCAAACGGATCTGGGACCAGGCTAGTTTGATGTTGCCCCTCAACCACAGATCTAGAATCAGATTCCCCTTATCCCTCCAATTGTAACCTTAGCCATAGGGGATGGTAATATACAGTGCGTTCGGGAAAGTATTCAGACCCCTTGACTTTTTTCAACATTCTGTTACCTTACAGCCTTATTCTAAAATGGATTAAATAGCCCCCCCAAAACATATTGAAAATAAAAAACTGAAATATCACATTTACATAAGTATTCAGACCCTTTACTCAGTACTTTGTTGAAGCACGTTCGGCAGCGATTACAGCCTTGAGTCTTATTGTGTATGACGCTACGAGCTTGGCACACCTCTGCAGATCCTCTCAAGCTCTGTCAGGTTGGATGGGGAGCGTCGCTGCACAGCTATTTTCAGGTCTCTCCAGAGATGTTCGATTGGGTTCAAGTCCGGGCTCTGGCTGGGCCACTCAAGAACATTCAGAGACTTGTCCTGAAGCCACACCTGCGTTGTCTTGGCTGTGTGCTTAGGGTCGTTGTCCTGCTGGAAGGTGAATCTTCACCCCGGTCTGAGGTCCTGAGTGCTCTGGAGTAGGTTTTCATCCGTATATCTTTCCTTCGATCCTGACTAGTCTCCCAGTCCCTGCCGTTGAAAAAACATCCCCACAACAGGATGCCACCACCACCATGCTTCACCGTAGGGATGGTGCCAGGTTTCCTCCAGATGTGACTCTTGGCATTCAGGCCAAAGAGTTCAATCTTGGTTTCATCAGACCAGAGAATCTTGTTTCTCATGGTCTGAGTCCTTTAGGTGCCTTTTGGCAAACTCCAAGCGGGCTGTCATGTACCTTTCACAGAGGTGTGGCTTCCGTCTGGTGGAGTGCTGATTGGTGGAGTGCTGGTGAGATGGTTGTCCTTCTGGAAGGTTCTCCCATCTACATAGAGGAATTATAGAGCTCTGTCAGAGTGACCATTGGGTTCTTGATCACCTCCCTGCCCAAGACCCTTCTCCCCTGATTGCTCAGTTTTGCCGGGCGGCCAGGTCTAGGAAGAGTCTTGGTGATTCCAAACATCTTCCATTTAACAATGACGGAGGTCACTGTGTTCTTGGGGACCTTCAATGCTGCAGAATATTTTTGGTACCCTTCCCCAGATCTGTGCCTCCACACAATCCTGTCTCTGAGCTCTACAGACAGTTCCTTCGACCTCATGGCTTGGTTTTTGCTCTGACATGCACTGTCAACTGTGGGACCTCATATAGACAGGTGTGTGCCTTTCCAAATCATGTCCAGTCTATTGAATTTACTACAGGCAGGGATGGTTTTCATGTCTAATCAAAATCTCCCCAATCAAGTTGTAGAAACATCTCCAAGGATGATCGATGGAAACAGGATACACCTGAGCTCAATTTAGAGTCATAGCAAAGGGTCTGAATACTTAAGTAAATAAGGTATTTCTATTTTGTTTGTTTTGTTAATATATGTTTGCAAAAAATTAATGTACAACTTTTTTGCTTTGTGATTATGGGGTATTGTGTCTAGATTGACGTTTTAAAAAACAACAACAATTTAATAAATTTTAGAATAAGGCTGTAACTAAATGGAAAAAGGTCAAGGGGTCTGAATACTTTCCCGAAGGCTCCTGGATATGTCCCCTGGGCGCTCTGGTCAGTGTACTGTAAGGTGCCATTTGGACTGTATTGAATATCTGATCCTGGATCGGTGGCTACAGGTCACTTCTACATCTTTTCCCTAACGGTCTCTCAATGGCCTCCTTTACTCGTCTCCTCTCCTTCGTTGACCACCCTAACAGAGAGAAGATGTGCTTGGCATCCGCAGTAATACGATGTCAACTAAAAACCCATCCAGTCCTTATTACCCATCAGTGGTCATGAAGGAAAGGAGACGAGGAAAGGACTTTTAAAAAGGGGTCATCTAAATAATCTGTTCTCGTCTCCTCGTCTCCTCCACTTCCTGCTCTCACAAAGCAACGTGGTAGATGTGTTCAGTTGTCCAATCGGTTGCAGACAAAAGTAAAGAAAGGAAGCCAGGAGTCCATACTGTAACTGGAAGGACTGTTGTAGTGTTTTTATCTGACTGACCCCTGACCTCTGAGTAACCACGCCCACTTTAGAGCTGGAATGTTTTTTTTGTTGTTTTTTTTAAACACTGACAAACCCAAGTTCAATTCAGGGTTGTATTCATTAGGTACCAAATGGATTAAAATGGACTGAAACAGGGAGGAGCTACCTGAACTTGTCTAATAAGAAACATTCTTTTTTTTTCGTCTTTCCGCTGTTTTGCTACGGTACGCACTAATGAATACGACCCAGATGAAGAGAAAAGAGGTCTGAGGGCGTTTAGATGCTGTACATATGCTTTTTTATTGCCAGTTGCCACTCAATATGTTGTTAATTTTGAGCATCACGACATGGAAAAAATGAACAAAAAGGCCTCTTTTTGCTGTAAAGGTTTTTTTAAACTGGTAAATGTTACAGCAAGGCTTTAGGATATGAAAAGTTTGTTTCGTTTTTAAGTTAAAAGAAAGAAACAATGGAATAAAATCTCCTAATATTTCAGCGATAGGGAAATTGTTTTTAATAATAAACTATTTTCGTACCAGACCTAGCCTTTTTCCTGATTTGTCGATTTTGATTTCTCAAACCATGATGAGAAAGAGTCACCCCTTCTTTGCTGAGCTCAATAACTAATCTGTTATGAACCTTTTTTTGAAGTGATATTTCACTACAAAATCAAAGTTTGTTGGATGTTTTCAGACCTTAAAGTGGTCTTTATGTAAAGTTCCTGCTTGAAAACATCTGTCCTTCCTATCTTCCTCCTAAAGTTTATGAACAGGGTCCATATGTCAGGTTTGTTTGTTGATCCAACTTTAATCCGTTTATTCCTGCCCCTGGTGTTACAAACACTGATGTGGAGGGTTTGATACCTGTATGGGCCTATAGAACTGTGTGAACTGGAAAGTAAGTGGCCTTATCTGAACCAGAATGGCCTATAGGGCAGGAGCCTACAGTGCCTTCAGACCCCTTGACTTTTCCACATTTTGTTACGTTACAGCCTTATTCTAAAATTTATGACGTTTTTTTTTTTTTTTTTTGCAATCTACAAACTACCCCATAAGACAAAGCAAAAACAGGTTGAAGCACCTTTTGGCAGCAATTACAGTGTCAACTTTAATGCTGGCGGCCAGCTTTAGGAAGAGTCTTGGTAGTTCCAAACTTCTTCCATTTAAGAATGGAGGCCACTGTGTTCTTGGGGACCTTCAATGCTGCAGACATGTTTTGGTACCCTTCCCCAGATCTGTGCCTCGACACAATCCTGTCTCTAAGATAATTCCTTCAAACTCATGGCTTGGTTTTTCTCTGACATGCACTGTCAACTGTGGGACCTTTATATAGACAGGTGTGTGCCTTTCCAAATCATGTCCAATCAATTGAATTTACCACAGGTGGACTCCAATCAAGTTGTAGAAACATCTCAAGGATGATCAATAGAAACAGGATGCACCTGAGCTCAATTTAGAGTCTCATAGCAAAGGGTCTGAATACTTATGTAAATAAGGTATTTTTTGTATTTGCAAAAATTTCTAAACGCGTTTTTCCGTTTTCTCATTGTGGGGTATTTGTGTGTAGATTGCTGAGGATTTTTTAATTTAATACATTTTAGAATAAGGCTGTAACATAACAAGATGGGGGGGGGGGGTTGCCCTGAATACTTTCCTAATGCGCTGTATCTCGTTTGTGTAGCGTGAGGCAGCATGATGGACAGGTAGCCCTCTGGACAGGACGCTAGCCCGTTGCAGGATTTTAGGATACACGTTAAATGATACAAGTTAAATGATTTTACAAAGGTAATAGGCGTGATTTTAATTTACATGACCAGAGTTCATCTGTCCATGTAAAGTTGAATCCATATCACCGGGAATTGTGATGTATGGGCCCCATCCTGGTTGTGTACATGCTTCGTACATCGTATGCCCTCAGAGGTGGTAGAGTCGTCCGTTCTTCCCCTGACCACCAATAATATGTGATTTCAGGGTTGAGTCGTCGGCGAGGTAACTTTGGTCAACTTTGAGTTCAACTCAGGATAACCAGTCGCAACGACTCACCTTTTAGCCAGGTACATTTCTATGGCGACGAATCCATCAATATTAACCTGTTCCCTGGGCAGGCTAACTCCGTTTATCCAGTTTGTAATCAGATTCCCTCCCGCTCGCAAAGATTGCATCATCGTCCCCTTTCATTAGAGAAGTATTTTATTAATCACAAGTTATTATTTTTGTTTGGTATGTTATAATACCACAGTTACGGATGAAGCCCCGAGCCGGAATGTGAAGCTGGTTTGAGAGGAGATCTAGCCTAGCGTCGTAGAAGACCACTCTGGTTATGTGTATAGTTGTTCCAGTTTGACCCAATTTTAATCGGCTTATTCTTGATACCAAACCTACAACTCAAATGTTGTAAAACAAGGTCAAAAGTAAGCTGATTTTAAAGTTAACACATATAGCCTAGACATAGTACTATATAGACTTGTGTATTTTATTATTTATTTAAATATACCTATATACTGTATTTTGAGTATTTCCTAATAATGTGGCTGAAATCAACGACTTTAAATGGATGTATTTGAAAGTATTGTAGCCCCGACCAGCACTCGAACTCGTGTCCAACAACAGTCAAGCAAACACCTTAACCTAACCGTTACGCCAAGAGGTCTGAACCTACGCTAGATGTTCAGTTAAGGTCGCTACAATACACCCCCTTTCCTTCGGGAGAGCCTGTCCCCAAGCTTCTCTAAACCAAGTCCCTCATGTGTACACGCCTCTCTCTTGGGTTAAAAATCGCTACAATATTTTCAAATACATTATTTCAAATACTCTTACGGACCTGGGTCCAAATGCATGGGACTATTAATTTGTATTTGAAAATAATCTGTGTGTTTTTTTTGTGTTGAGTATTTTCAAATACATTGCAATACTTTCCAATACTTGTATTTTCCAAATAAAATATCTCCGAATACTTATTTCAAAATGTACGTGAACTTAATTTAAAGAGTATTTGAACAAAAAGGTCTGGTACTATTGTGGTGTTAACTGTAAGTTGATTTAAGGTAAAGTAGCCTCATCCGAGCCAAGGCAAATCGCATGTATTTGTCACATGGCCGAATACAACAGGTGTAGACTTTACTGTGAAATGCTTACTTTACAAGCCCTTAACCAAAAATGTTCTATATACATACACTACCGAGTCAATGTGTAGAGGTAGTTGACGTAATATGTACAGTACCAGTGCAAAGTTTGGACAAACCTACTCATTCCAGGGTTTTTATTTATTTTTTACTATTTTCTACATTGTATAATAATAGTGAAGACATCAACACTATGAAATAACACATATGGAATCATGTAGTAACCAAAAAAGTGTTAAACAAATCAAAATATATCACCCTTTGCCTTGATGACAGCTTTGCACACTCTTGGCATTCTCTCAACCAGCTTCACCTGGAATGCTTTTCCAACACGAAGGGCCTGATTCACGCAGTCTTCTCTGAACAGTTGGATGTTGAGATGTGTCTGTTACTTCAACTCCGTGAAGCATTTATTTGGGCTGCAATCTGAGGTGCAGTTAACTCTAATGAACATATCCGCTGCAGCAGAGGTAACTCTGGGTCTTCCTTTCCTGTGGCGGTTTCATCGCAGCGCTTGATGTTTTTTTTTGCAACTGCACTTGAAAAAAACGTTCAAAGTTCTTTGAAATTTTCCTGTAATGACTGACCTTCATGTCTTTAAAGTAACACGTGTGAAGGTAAGACAGACGATGTCGAAGTAACAAAAGTTTATTCATTTGAACATGGGCAGTCAAAGGTAGACGGGGTCAGGGTCAGGCAGGGGTCAGGCGTGGGTCGGTAATCCAGAGTACAGGGGCAAGGGGGAAAACGCTGGTTGAGAGAATGCCAAGAGTGAGCAAAGCTGTCATCAAGGCAAAAGGTGTGTACTTTGAAGAATCTCAAATATAAAACATATTTTGATTTTATTTAACACTTTTTTTTGGTTACTACATGATTCTATATGTGTTATTTTATAATGTTGATGTCTTCACTGTTGTTCTACAATGTAGAAAATAGTAAAAAAATAAAATAAAGAAAAACTCTTGTATGAGTAGGTGTGTCCAAACGTTTGACTGGTACTGTGTGTTTCATTGCTTTTTTCGAGGCTGCAGGGTAGCCTAGTGGTTAGAGTGGAGGGGCGGCAGGGTAGCCTAGTGGTTAGAGTGGAGGGGTGGCAGGTAGCCTAGTGGTTAGAGCGTTGGACTAGTAACCGAAAGGTTGCAAGTTCGAATCCCCGAGCTGACAAGGTACAAATCTGTCGTTCTGCCCCTGAACAGGCAGTTAACCCACTGTTCCTAGGCAGTCATTGAAAATAAGAATTTGTTCTTGCCTGGTTAAATAAAGGTAAAATAAAATTAATTCACACCTGCACTGTTGGAGCTCGGATCTGAAGTATTTCACTGTGACCCTGCAACTATATCTACTAAATAACAATCTAGACTAATCGATGATGACCCGATTTTCCAGAACTTTTCAGTACTCTGGCGCAGGTCAAAAGTTTGTTTTTCTAGTGGTAAAATAGATGAAAGCCTGAGAGAGCCACATTCTCGCAGACGGTATTTCAGCTGTTGAATACAATACCAGATTACATTTTTTGGGGGGCTAAATAGACGAGAACAGTATGTTCGGTGAACGAGCAAATTGTCTAAGATTGTATAAATGAACCTAATTCTAATAATAACTGGATTTTGTTGCCAAAATACACGGCAGAAAGGTGCCAATATCTTGTTGACATTTGAAACATAAATGTGATGCACTGGTAAACATTCTGAACTGGTTCTATGAAAGATTTTTTTTAAATGGAGTTCTTGTATGTTTATAGAGATACAATCGGGGTAGATCATTTCGCGGTTAGCGGTCCAGTCTTCGTTTCCGAATGGACTCCCAATGTCTCTCTCCCGAATATGTCTCAATGGGTCATAGGATGAGGCACTTCTGCTTGACAAGATAGAATATATGTCACAGATTAAACCCCTCCGAGCAGTAGGATTAGAATGTTTTTTTTTCTACCTCAGTCATTTGAAAACACAGTTTCTTCTGGCCCTCTACAAAATTTCTGAATTGGAGATACTTAAAAAAAATAAAGTCCTTATTGGGTATATTAAAATCAGTCTTTATCTGTTGGAACGACTTTCTGAATAATTTTATTTATTTAACTTTTATTTAACTAGGCAAATCAGTTAAGAACATATTCTTATTTACAATGACAGGCAGCTTACAATGACAGGCAGCTTACAATGACAGGCAGCTTACAATGACAGGCAGTTTACAATGACAGGCAGCTTAAACTTCTTGAATTCAACCATTACTGGGTTCAAATACACATTTAGATTTGTGATCAGCCATCCACAACAACCACAATCTGTGTCTTCACTGACATTTTCAACCACTCCCTGGCCTAGTCTGTAATACCAACATGTTTCAAGCAGACAACCACAGTCCCTGTGCCCAAGAACACAAAGGCAACCTGCCTAAATGACTACAGACCCCATTAGTATTCATGTTCGTATCCATGAAGGGCTTTGAAAGGCTGGTAATGGCTCACATCAACACCATTATCCCAGAAACCATAGACCCACTCCAATTTGCATACCGCCCTCACAGATCCACAGATGATGCAATCTCAATCGCACTCCACACTGCCATTTCCCACCTGGACAAAAGGAACACCTACGTGAGAATGTTATTCATTGACTACAGCTCAGCGTTCAACACCATAGTGCCAACAAAGCTGGGACTGAACACCTCCCTCTGCAACTGGATCCTGGACTTTTTAATGGGCCGCCCCCCAGGCGGTAAGGGTAGGCAACAACGCATCTGCCATGCTGATCCTCAACACTGGGGCCCCTCAGGGGTGCGTGCTTAGTCCCCTCCTGTACTCCCTGTTCATCCATGATTGCATGGCCAGGCACGACTCCAACGCCATCATTAAGTTTGCTGATGACACAACAGTGGTAGGCCTGATCACCGACAATGATGAGACGGAGGTAGGAAGGAAGGAGGTCAGAGACCTGGCCGTGTGGTGCCAGGACAACAACCTCTCCCTCAATGTGGGCAAGACAAAGGAACTGATTGTGGACTACAGGAAAAGGAGGGCCGAACAGGCCCATTAACATCGACGGGCTGTAGTGGAGCGGGTCGAGAGTTTCAAGTTCCTTGGTGTCCACATCACCAACAAACTATCATGGTCCAAACACACCAAGACATTTGTGAAGAGTGCACGACATCAGCTTTTCTCCCTCATGAGACTGAAAAGATTTGACATGGGTCCCCAGATCGTCAAAAAGTTATACAGCTGCACCATCGAGAGCATCCTGACCGGTTGCATCACCGAGAGCATCCTGACCGGTTGCATCACCGCCTGGTATGGCAACTGCTCGGCATCTGACCGTAAGACGCTACAGAGGGTAGTGCGTACAGCCCAGTACATCTCTAGGGCCAAGCTTCCTGCCATCCAGGACATATATACTAGTCAGAGGAAGGCCCAAAACAATTCCAAGTCATAGACTGTTCTCTCTGCTACCGCGCGGAACCGGAACACATTTAAGACATTACATTTACATTTAAGTCATTTAGCAGACGCTCTTATCCAGAGCGACTTACAAATTGGTGCATTCACCTTATGACATCCAGTGGAACAGCCACTTTACAATAGTGCATCTAAATCTTTTAAGGGGGGGGTGAGAAGGATTACTTTATCCTATCCTAGGTATTCCTTAAAGAGGTGGGGTTTCAGGTGTCTCCGGAAGGTGGTGATTGACTCCGCTGTCCTGGCGTCATGAGGGAGTTTGTTCCACCATTGGGGACCAGAGCAGCGAACAGTTTTGACTGGGCTGAGCGGGAACTGTACTTCCTCAGTGGTAGGGAGGCGAGCAGGCCAGAGGTGGATGAACGCAGTGCCCTTGTTTGGGTGTAGGGCCTGATCAGAGCCTGGAGGTACTGAGGTGCCGTTCCCCTCACAGCTCCGTAGGCAAGCACCATGGTCTTGTAGCGGATGCGAGCTTCAACTGGAAGCCAGTGGAGAGAGCGGAGGAGCGGGGTGACGTGAGAGAACTTGGGAAGGTTGAACACCAGACGGGCTGCGGTGTTCTGGATGAGTTGTAGGGGTTTAATGGCACAGGCAGGGAGCCCAGCCAACAGCGAGTTGCAGTAATCCAGACGGGAGATGACAAGTGCCTGGATTAGGACCTGCGCCGCTTCCTGTGTGAGGCAGGGTCGTACTCTGCGGATGTTGTAGAGCATGAACCTACAGGAACGGGCCACCGCCTTGATGTTAGTTGAGAACGACAGGGTGTTGTCCAGGATCACGCCAAGGTTCTTAGCGCTCTGGGAGGAGAACACAGTGGAGTTGTCAACCGTGATGGCGAGATCATGGAACGGGCAGTCCTTCCCCGGGAGGAAGAGCAGCTCCGTCTTGCCGAGGTTCAGCTTGAGGTGGTGATCCGTCATCCACACTGATATGTCTGCCAGACATGCAGAGATGCGATTCGCCACCTGGTCATCAGAAGGGGGAAAGGAGAAGATTAATTGTGTGTCGTCTGCATAGCAATGATAGGAGAGACCATGTGAGGTTATGACAGAGCCAAGTGACTTGGTGTATAGCGAGAATAGGAGAGGGCCTAGAACAGAGCCCTGGGGGACACCAGTGGTGAGAGCACGTGGTGAGGAGACAGATTCTCGCCACGCCACGCCACCTGGTAGGAGCGACCTGTCAGGTAGGACGCAATCCAAGCGTGGGCCGCGCCGGAGATGCCCAACTCGGAGAGGGTGGAGAGGCGGATCTGATGGTTCACAGTATCGAAGGCAGCCGATAGGTCTAGAAGGATGAGAGCAGAGGAGAGAGAGTTAGCTTTAGCAGTGCGGAGCGCCTCCGTGATACAGAGAAGAGCAGTCTCAGTTGAATGACTAGTCTTGAAACCTGACTGATTTGGATCAAGAAGGTCATTCTGAGCGAGATAGCGGGAGAGCTGGCCAAGGACGGCACGTTCAAGAGTTTTGGAGAGAAAAGAAAGAAGGGATACTGGTCTGTAGTTGTTGACATCGGAGGGATCGAGTGTAGGTTTTTTCAGAAGGGGTGCAACTCTCGCTCTCTTGAAGACGGAAGGGACGTAGCCAGCGGTCAGGGATGAGTTGATGAGCGAGGTGAGGTAAGGGAGAAGGTCTCCGGAAATGGTCTGGAGAAGAGAGGAGGGGATAGGGTCAAGCGGGCAGGTTGTTGGGCGGCCGGCCGTCACAAGACGCGAGATTTCATCTGGAGAGAGAGGGGAAGTCTAGGACCAAAAGGCTCCTTAACAGCTTCTACCCCCAAGCCATAAGACTGCTGAACACCTAATCAAATGGCCACCCAGACTATTTACATTGACTCTGTACCGGTACCCCCTGTATATAGCCTCCACATTGACTCTGTACTGTAACACCCTGTATATAGTCTCCACATTGACTCTGTACCGTAATACCCTGTATATAGCCTCCACATTGACTCTGTACCGGTACCCCCTGTATATAGCCTCCACATTGACTCTGTACCGTAACACCCTGTATATAGCCTCCACATTGACTCTGTACCGTAACACCCTGTATATAGCCTCCACATTGACTCTGTACCGTAATACCCTGTATATAGCCTCCACCTTGACTCTGTACCGTAATACCCTGTATATAGCCTCCACATTGACTCTGTACCGGTACCCCCTGTATATAGCCTCCACATTGACACTGTACCGTAACACCCTGTATATAGCCTCCACATTGACTCTGTACCGGTACCCCCTGTATATAGCCTCCACATTGACTCTGTACCGTAACACCCTGTATATAGCCTCCACATTGACTCTGTACCGTAACACCCTGTATATAGCCTCCACTTTGACTCTGTACCGTAATACCCTGTATATAGCCTCCACTTTGACTCTGTACCGTAATACCCTGTATATAGCCTCCACATTGACTCTGTACCGTAACACCCTGTATAAAACCTCATTATTGTTATGTACATTTTTTGTGTTACTTTGATTGATTAGATTTTTTAAACTTTAGTTTATTTAGTAAATATTTTGTTAACTCGATTTCTTGAACTGCATTGTTGGTTAAGTAAACATTTCACAGGAAGGTCTACATCTGTTGTATTCTGCGCATGTGACAAATAAAATTAGATTAGATTTTTATGGAATGGTCTGCCTCTTTACTGAAGACTCATCTCTTCAGTAGATTCTATGATTGAGTGTAGTCTGGCCCAGGGTTGCGATGGTGAACGGCAAGGCACTGGAATGACGAACCACCCTTTCTGTCTCTGCCTGGCCGGTTCCCCTCTCTCCACTGGTATTCTCTGCCTCTGACAGACCCTATTACATGGGCTGAGTCCCTGGCTTACTGGTGCTCCTCCATGCCATTCCTGGGAGGGGTGCGTCACTTGAGTGGGTTGGCTTACTAGTGTAAATCTTGGTGGGGCAATTTTTTAAATGTTTAGATGTATGCCAGCAAAGCCACTACACAACACAACACTAAACAATACATTAATTGCACTATAACAGTGACAAACAGTGCCCACAAACTGTTAGGGCCTACATAAAGCTGTCCCAACATCTTACCACTGCTACACCTGGCTATCAGCGGATCCTTGTCTGGCAGTCAAACAGTTCATTCAGCCTCAGGCTAAAACACCTGCAATTTGGAGTTGCCTTTTTATTTTTTCTGCTAAACAAGGTGGGGCTCACCTGCCCTGAATGACAGGTTGCAACTGTTTGTACTTTGCGTTCCCCAGAGTTATATATCGTTCAAACTTGATTTAAACAAGCCTGTAAACAAGTGTTCTCATTAGCCAATCAGATCTCTGCTCACCCATCACCTTGCCCCTGATTGGACACTATTATCCCCACGCCCCTGATTGGACACTATTAGAGGAAGGAAACTCGACTTCTAGCTTGCAGAAATTTGGTATTCGGGACTTGAGATCTTTAGGTCAGGCAAGTAGGACGTGAAGAGATGGCAATGAAGGCTGTTTGCGTGCTCAAAGGCACCGGTGAAGTTACCGGGACCGTATTCTTTGAGCAGGAGGTAAAATATTTCGTTTCTATGGGAAATACATGCATGCACTTGGAGACGTAGACTGTGTAGATGATGGGGCCTCGTTCAACTAGCTAACGTTAGCATCTGGGCTATCTTAGCTAACTAACGTTGTCAAACTCCTTACAGGTCACTTATGTAACTGTTTAGTCTCATAGATCCCTAGCTAAATATTTTTTGCCTGACGACGTTTTTAACGGTAACTAGGTAGCTTGTTTTTATATCTGCTTAAAACACGTTTAATTCAAAGCTCAGTCGTTTAGTTGACAGCCTGCAGGCGTTAGCTACTGTAGCCGTAGCATGTCTCCCAGCCTTTTGATACCAGCGGTCTCGTAACCTGTAGTTACACTTTTAAACCCCTCATTGTAAAGGATTAACTCCATGTAGTTAGATGCCATAGCTGGTAGTCTGTAAGCAGGGTAAAGTGGGAATTATATGCATTAAATGGTAACTAGTTCTGCCTGTTTACTTAATGTTTTAACTAGGAAGTTTGGGGAAAACCAATGCAAACTACTAACACGTTACCGTAACTACTAACACACGGCGGGGAACAGATTAATGAAAGGCCGACCCCCTTTTTAAAAAAATGTTTTTATTGCTGAGTCATTGTATCCTGTGCGCCAGTCCGTTTCTGATCTCATGTTAACAGAGAGTAGATACAGATATCGGATCAGGCTGGAGTCGTTCTGCCTTGTCTGCCCCCTCCACCTCCATTTCCCTTGACCCTGGTGTGTTAATCTGTCCCGACCAATGTGCACTGAGAAGGCGTGTGGTCGTCGAGGCCAACAAACTAGCGGTGACTGTTGTAACTAGTTCACAGTTGATCTCTCAACATTTCCAGAATGTCTAAAAACGGCTGGTGCTATATACTGTGCTTTCATGCCAAACACTTGATAAATTACTTTGGGTGCTTTCGTAAATTCACTCTGGCTAAAAACCGCAGAATAATTGATGGATTAATGAACGGTTTGGGCTGGGTGGTTGAATACTGATTGGTTGACAGCCGTGGTATATCAGACGTATACCACGTGTATGGCAACTTGTTTTTACTGTTCTAGGTACTTTGGTAACCCGTTTGAATATATTTTGTTCAGTACAGATTTTTTAAAATTATATGTTTTCTTACTTTATCTATCTAGCCAACATAGTCATGTTTCTCCTATTCCTCTCTGATAAGATAAGCATGTTTGTGCAGCACTATCTAGCTAGACACCAGCGCTGCTACCAGGCATTGTTAAGCGAGCTACGTTTGCTCTGACTCTTAATACATTCAGCAAGCTAGATAGCCAGCTAACTAGTGAATTTTAGCATTAGGGGCTAACACAAGGAACAAAACTAGCAGTTGGTAGTTGGTAGACAGTAAGAGACAAAACTAAATGGTGTATAGAATGTTTGTGGAGAGCAGGATGTCACCGAGCCAGTCAAACCATGCTGAGTGAGCAACACACTCCCACTGGCTCTGTGGTTGAGCCAACCGCTCTCTCCCTTAGGTGCAGGCGGGCACCGAGAGACTGAAAAACACAGCTTTTATCTCAAGGCCATCAGGCTGTTAAAACAGCCACCACTAACATTGAGTGGCTGCTGCCAACATACTGACTCATCTCTAGCTCACTTTAATAATGGAAAGATTGATGTAATAAATGTGTCACTATAAAAAATGCCACCATACCCTGCATTACTTATCTCATCTCATATGTATATATGCATGTACTGTACTTACTACCATGCAACTTGCCTATGCCGTTCGGCCATCGCTCATTCATACACTTGTGTGCATTAGGTAGTTGTTGTGGAATTGTTAGTTATAACTGCATTGTCGGAACTAGAAGCACAAGCATTTCGCTACACTCACATTAACATCTGCTAACCATGTATATGTGACCAATAACATCTGCTAACCATGTGTATGTGACAAATAAGATTTGAGGCAGGGCTTGGTGTGGTTAGTGGCATGCAGGAAGAGAGGGGGATAGAGACGACCCGAATAGCAAATGGAGTCATCTATAAAAACCGTACAGTGTGTATAGGCCTATAACTTGTCTGTCTGTAGGGTGCCGATGGTCCAGTGAAGCTGATTGGGGAGATCTCTGGTCTGGCCCCAGGGGAACATGGCTTCCACGTCCATGCTTTTGGAGACAACACCAACGGCTGTATGAGTGCCGGACCCCACTTCAACCCCCACAACAAGACCCACGGAGGACCCACTGATGCTGTTCGGTTAGTCTGGCACCCCCCATGACTGAAGGAGTTAGGCGTGATAGACCAGGAGTTTTTCCAGTCCTCTCCTTGGATTTTCCCAGCTGTTTCATCTACACAATTCAGTGAGACGACACAATTGTGAAACATCTGGATGGTCCCAGAGGAGAGTTTTTGAAAGCTATTGCGCTAGATGGCCACACTAGTAATGATTTAATGGTACAGCTGTGTATACTGTTCAACACAGTTATACAAAGACCTAATATAATTCGTTATAATCAAGCACGTAGAATTCTAGTTAATGTAATATTTAACTCTTGCCAGTCTTGCCCTTTTTAATCTTCTAATAGTCTATGGGACAGACCCACTAAGTGGAGAATCTCTCCGTTGCCGTGACTCCTCACGTCCTCTCCTCTCCTCCCCTCACGTCCTCTGCTCCCCTCAAAAACAATGTTCTGACCTTGTGCAATGTTTTGAGGTAGCGAGGGATTTAGTGATTTGGGGGGGGGGGAATCGTTAGTTAAATATCTGGATATTATTTTTGCTCTGGTTGTCTGTAC
Source organism: Oncorhynchus nerka (assembly GCF_034236695.1). Classification (NCBI taxonomy): domain Eukaryota; kingdom Metazoa; phylum Chordata; class Actinopteri; order Salmoniformes; family Salmonidae; genus Oncorhynchus; species Oncorhynchus nerka. The sequence continues at coordinate 44,759,400 of NC_088414.1, forward strand.
TCAAACCAAACTTCCAGTCTTTTTCCCTTCATAGCTTGTTCTCATCTTCTTTTTTTATAGGGAGTTAATTTTTTTTTCAGCGCTTGTTTGTTACTGTGGTTGATCAACATTTGTTCTCAGGGCTCTGTCTCGTCCCCCTGCAGCAGGACACATGCTGAGCAGTATGTTTGGAACATTGAATCATAATACACATCGTGAGACTCGAATACGTATCATATTTGGGACTTAACTTATGGTGATCATATTGTATCGTGAGGTCCCCTGGCAATTCATAGGGAATCAAATAAATGCAATTGCGATTCTCCCCCCGATTCTATGTTTCTCGCGTCTCATGTCCTCTGTGTTGGCTTGACCAACTGATGCCCAGCAGAACCATCCGGGTGGAGAGATTGCATGTTGGAAGCTCCGTGATTGGCTCTCGGGCCTGATCCCCATAAATAGCAGTAACATTAGGAAGTATTCAGACCCCCTTGACTTTTTTTTTTCCACATTTTGTTACGTTACAGCCTGATTCTAAAATGGATTATAATTTTAAGTCTATATATAATTGGACATGATTTGGAAAGGCACTCCTGTCTATAAGGTCCCACAGTTGACAGTGCAGCTCGGCGCAAAAGCCGAGCCATGCGGTCGACGGAATTGTCCGTAGGGCGCCAAGACAAGATTGTGTCGAGGCACAGATCTGGGGAAGGCTACCAAAACATGTCTGAAGCATTGAAAGTCCCCAAGAACAGAGTTGGAGGCCCTAGCTTAGTTTTGCTAGAAGGACAGGTCTAGGAAGTTTGGAACCTCAAACTCTTCCATGTAAGAATAATGGAGGCCACTGTGTTCTTTGTCCTTCAAAGCTACATATGTTTGATGGCTTGGTTTTTCCTCTGCTGTGCACTGTCAACTGTGGGACTATATATATGTATAGACAGGTGTGTAGATGCTATGTTGACTCTTATTGGGTAGATCTGTAATGGAATCAAATGAGGTCACAGGCAAAAATAGTGGTTTAGGGAAATGTCAACCACCTACTCTTGGCTCATTGTCTTGCTACGGTGTGCACTTTTGGGGTTTGGGGGGTACACTATTCTAAAACCGTACCCTTTCCTCTGACATCATATCCTGTCTGTTGCTAGGCACGTAGGGGACCTTGGCAACGTGACTGCAGGAGCTGACAATGTGGCCAAGATCAACATCCAGGATAAGATGTTGACTCTCACTGGACCCGACTCGATCATCGGCAGGACCATGGTGGTAAGACCCATTTTTCAAATGTCTCATTATTCTGACCTACTTTGAGCAGAATTGTATTCCTAATGGACACAACCACACTTAAGGTTTCTCTACATAAACACAACCCTGTTTCACCCTTAATCACCCCTCTCTGTCCTCGCTCTCTCTTGCGGCCCTCCTCCCCTTTTTATCATTAGATCCATGAGAAGGCTGATGATCTGGGAAAAGGAGGCAACGAGGAGAGTCTGAAGACTGGCAACGCTGGCGGTCGGCAGGCCTGTGGAGTTATTGGCATTGCCCAGTAAACAGGACACACTCTCTTACTGGGAGCCCTGGAACACACTAGCCTCTGCTTGAAGACCACTGTAGCTACCGCCGACCCCCATAGAAGGTTCTGTAAAATACATTTCTAGCCCCACTCCTACCTAGTCCTTTATGACACCTCATCTGACAGAACTGTGTCCCAAATGACCCCCTAGTGTTTATGTAGTGCACTACATATGGGTTAGGGTGCCATATGGGACAGACCCTGTGTTCTGAGGGCTTTGACTCGGACACACAGGTTGCAGGGGTGACCCAAATGACTCCCTATTTAGACAAGAGCCCTACGGCAGGTACAGACATTCTGGTAGTAGTCGCCCCCCCCTGTGCACTCTGGTAAGCTAGGTGGAAATTTCACCATATTGTTTGTACCTATAAAAATCAGATCAAGTGCCCTACGATGCAGTGGCTAGGGTTGTTTTGGGATTTGGTTTCTAATGACCGCAGAATATAAAGCGCTTATTAAAAGTTCCCTATCAACCGGTATCTCTGTTGGTCCTGCTAAGACTTGTTGCTTCCTGTCTATGTGTCATATTATTCTGTTGTACGCTGTCCTAAAGTACAGGGGACATTTTGGACACATCCATGTATGTTCACTTTGAGTACCAAGCTGCCCCAATAAAATGCATTGTCACTGGTGAAACTTTATTGTGTTGCTGGTGTTCTTATGGTCATTATTGGCTTGTCACGTCCAGTGGAGGAGATTTGGTTGGAAGTTAACGTGAGACGGGATGGTCGAGGGCTACATCTGTAGGCAGAAATGATTTGGAAATTTAGTCATTTTTCTGTAGCATCCTGACTAAGCGTTTAAGTGCCAGTTTTGAATAGAACAACCTAGACAAATATTTGTAGACTCAAAAGTGAAAGGGGGTGTACCAAATATCTCTGCAGTCACTAGGCTGTTGACCGCTGTGTTACTGCTTACAAAAAAAGGCCTCTAACTGTCCTACTCTGTAGTACATTGAGAAAAGTTTGCGCTTGTCATGTTTGTTTGGTGCCACTAGATGGCGCCATCTCCCTGTCTGTTCCAGTCACGGAATGGTTGACGGTGAGGAAGAGGTGAAGCTGGCGGGATTAACTCAGCCGTGTCTCTAACAGGTGTTGATAAAATGCTCCACATGCGAGGTCTTTTGTTTAATGGAGATGAATGAGTCTAATGCTGATGTTGTAGGAAACGTTGACATCCTGGCAACTTGCCGTGAAAACACGACATCGGTGATGTGCCTGTTCACATGTTGGGCTGTGGCGGTCAGGACTTTTTTCAGCTGGTGATTTGTTAAGCAAATAACTGCTTGTCTCATGGTAATTTGCCATTAAGACATTTAACCTCTCCTGTCTTCCACACAGCCTACAAGCCACTAATGCTGAACTTTGGAACATCTACATATTTAAGAAAGTCTAAATGCATTTTTATATAGCCTACGCCTTCACAGATCTTATTTTAGAGTGCAATCAGCGGGTAGACACTGTTCTGAAATGACCGCAAATTTATGAATGTGCATTTTTTTTTGTGTGAATATAATCAATTATACCCCGATGAAGACTGCTTGGCTGTCGGAACATTGGTAATTACATTATGGCATCTGAGCTCCTAGAGTGTGCGGCTCTCTTTTACAAGTTTTCTACTCCGCTAGCCAGCACCTCGTCTAAACAGGTGTTTTTCTTCTAGAAAATATCAAACCTTATGCCAGGGAAAATGGTGAAAATGATCTTCCCCAAACTAGAAACTCAGGCACCGCTTATGTATGCCAGTTAGGTTCTACACCGTAAAGCAGATAAATGTGCTTAAATTCAATACTTTATATTTGGCCACTTACGTTGTGATACTAACCTTATCGACCTAGTGGCTAGGGTTACATGAGGTGTGTGACTAGGGCCTTGGAAAAAGTCAACAAAAAGCTTTTTTTCTTGCGTTACTGCATAAACTGGGCATCATTCATTAACAAGTGTTTGGCTAATAGTGTCTTTACATACAGTACACTAACTATATGTGTGAAATTAGTTTTGATTTAGAATGCACCATTATCATGCACCTGTCTTGGAACAGTGGGAAAATGCACTTAAATAGCAAATGGGGGAGGCTTTTCTCCTGGTTTATTTTCATGCCAGCCAGGTAGGCTATACTCCTGTTGTAAAGAGAAGCAATGTGCTTAATATTAGGAAAGTGTATAAATATAGTAGGCCTAGCCTATAGAAAGCTGATGGGATCCTCTTTTTAATAGAGGCCATCAGTCTATTTTTCTCCCACAATTGCATAGCCTATAGGAATGTTTAGCAACATGAGATCATGGTCTCACGAATTGTAAAAAAAAATAAAAAATAAATTGCATTGATGTCCGAGGGACTATAGAGTGATGAGTACCAGGTAGGATACTAATGACCACCAGCAGCATCAGAGCTTGGAGAAGCCTAATTACCGTGACTAAACAGTTACGTGGAATGTGACTGCGGCCATGACTCGTGACCGCCGGTATGGCAGTAATACGGTCACTGTAACAGCCTAAATCACACACCTATCTGCCCTATCATTGGCTAGAATGGTCCCACCTGATCTCGCCTCCCGACTGCCTTCCATCTTTGAGGACATTGTTAGTGGCCACTCGACGATCTGGTCAATATCATGGATAATCTATCATAGCGAGCAGAGGTGTGGTCATTTAGAGCTATGGTTGGATTTAAATCCATTGCAATTCATAAAGTAAACTGAAATTCCAATGTTATTTTTTAAAATAATTATTTATTATTATTTTACTTTAAGATGTTCTCTGCAGGAATCTCTTCATTTATTTCCTGGTTGCTAAAATTGTCATAGTTTGTTTAGTTTCAGTTTATGTGACAAAACAAGCAAGTTTAGTGTAGAGAATCATTATACCATCTAAACCGCTGTGGATCTTCCAGAACCTAAAGTATTGTATTTTCAGCTGTTTCAAGCTGGTGTACAAGACGCAAGAAAAACATTTACATTTAAGTCATTTAGCAGACGCTCTTATCCAGAGCGACTTACAAATTGGTGCTTTCACCTTATGACATCCAGTGGAACAGCCACTTTACAATAGTGCATCTAGGTCTTTTAAGGGGGGGGGGGGGGGGTGAGAAGGATTACTTTATCCTATCCTAGGTATTCCTTAAAGAGGTGGGGTTTCAGGTGTCTCCGGAAGGTGGTGATTGACTCCGCTGTCCTGGCGTCGTGAGGGAGTTTGTTCCACCATTGGGGGGCCAGAGCAGCGAACAGTTTTGACTGGGCTGAGCGGGAACTGTACTTCCTCAGTGGTAGGGAGGCGAGCAGGCCAGAGGTGGATGAACGCAGTGCCCTTGTTTGGGTGTAGGGCCTGATCAGAGCCTGGAGGTACTGAGGTGCCGTTCCCCTCACAGCTCCGTAGGCAAGCACCATGGTGCTTGCCAAAACTTACAAAACTTTAAGAACAGGGAAGCATAGAAATAGCGCACATAGAACAAATCTAGCGTTTTTTTTTTAGACTGGCTTTCAATGAGAATGACAGATCTATTACACACATTAAATATAAAAATAATATGACCCAAGTCCAGCTCAGTTAATCCCTACCGTTGTGTCGTTGAGATGTCATAATGCTTCAGCAAATGTACATTATCCCAGGGGGGCGTTGGAAGGCACAATGTAAATAACCTAATTTATGTTCCTCTTACTGCCCTGAATGTCTCTGCTGATCCTACAGCTGTTGTATACAGTAATCATGTGTGTATGAACCAGAGTTAGTACTAACAGTATGAGGCGGTGTGCCCTAGAAGGAGTTGTATACAGTAATCATGTGTGTATGAACCAGAGTTAGTACTAACAGTATGAGGCGGTGTGCCCTAGAAGGAAGTCCACTGTGTGTATGAACCAGGGTTATAGTACTAACAGTATGAGGCGGTGTGCCCTAGAAGGAAGTCCACTGTGTGTATGAACCAGAGTTAGTACTAACAGTATGAGGCGGTGTGCCCTAGAAGGAGTTGTATACAGTAATCATGTGTGTATGAACCAGAGTTAGTACTAACAGTATGAGGCGGTGTGCCCTAGAAGGAGTTGTATACAGTAATCATGTGTGTATGAACCAGGGTTAGTACTAACAGTATGAGGCGGTGTGCCCTAGAAGGAAGTCCACTGTGTGTATGAACCAGGGTTAGTACTAACAGTATGAGGCGGTGTGCCCTAGAAGGAAGTCCACTGAGGCGGTGTGCCCTAGAAGGAAGTCCACTGAGGCGGTGTGCCCTAGAAGGAAGTCCACTGAGGCGGTGTGCCCTAGAAGGAAGTCCACTGAGGCGGTGTGCCCTAGAAGGAAGTCCACTGAGGCGGTGTGCCCTAGAAGGAAGTCCACTGAGGCGGTGTGCCCTAGAAGGAAGTCCACTGAGGCGGTGTGCCCTAGAAGGAAGTCCACTGAGGCGGTGTGCCCTAGAAGGAAGTCCACTGTGTGTAGCTCACCCTGCACAAGGAGAATATTCTGAGGCATGTCTACCTTTTGCTAAGCTTCTCAGTAAAGCAAGGAAACTGCAAACTGTAACTAGTGCCTGCAACCTGGTTCAGGTTATCAGTCAACCTACCAGGGTAGTTACAAACAGGAATGAAATCATCACATCTTTACTAATGCTGCAGAAATGTGCTTTAAAGCAGTATCCAGATCCATAGGATGTAGTGATCACAATATGGTAGCCATATCTAGGAAAACCACAGGATGTAGTGATCACAATATAGTAGCCATATCTAGGAAAACCACAGGATGTAGTGATCACAATATAGTAGCCATATCTAGGAAAACCACAGGATATAGTGATCACAATATAGTAGCCATATCTAGGAAAACCACAGGATGTAGTGATCACAATATAGTAGCCATATCTAGGAAAACCACAGGATATAGTGATCACAATATAGTAGCCATATCTAGGAAAACCACAGGATATAGTGATCACAATATAGTAGCCATATCTAGGAAAACCATAGGATGTAGTGATCACAATATAGTAGCCATATCTAGGAAAACCATAGGATGTAGTGATCACAATATAGTAGCCATATCTAGGAAAACCACAGGATGTAGTGATCACAATATAGTAGCCATATCTAGGAAAACCACAGGATGTAGTGATCACAATATAGTAGCCATATCTAGGAAAACCACAGGATGTAGTGATCACAATATAGTAGCCATATCTAGGAAAACCATAGGATGTAGTGATCACAATATAGTAGCCATATCTAGGAAAACCATAGGATGTAGTGATCACAATATAGTAGCCATATCTAGGAAAACCACAGGATGTAGTGATCACAATATAGTAGCCATATCTAGGAAAACCACAGGATGTAGTGATCACAATATAGTAGCCATATCTAGGAAAACCACAGGATGTAGTGATCACAATATAGTAGCCATATCTAGGAAAACCACAGGATGTAGTGATCACAATATAGTAGCCATATCTAGGAAAACCACAGGATGTAGTGATCACAATATAGTAGCCATATCTAGGAAAACCACAGGATGTAGTGATCACAATATAGTAGCCATATCTAGGAAAACCACAGGATGTAGTGATCACAATATAGTAGCCATATCTAGGAAAACCACAGGATGTAGTGATCACAATATAGTAGCCATATCTAGGAAAACCACAGGATGTAGTGATCACAATATAGTAGCCATATCTAGGAAAACCACAGGATGTAGTGATCACAATATAGTAGCCATATCTAGGAAAACCACAGGATGTAGTGATCACAATATAGTAGCCATATCTAGGAAAACCACAGGATGTAGTGATCACAATATAGTAGCCATATCTAGGAAAACCACAGGATGTAGTGATCACAATATAGTAGCCATATCTAGGAAAACCACAGGATGTAGTGATCACAATATAGTAGCCATATCTAGGAAAACCACAGGATGTAGTGATCACAATATAGTAGCCATATCTAGGAAAACCAAAGTTCTTATACAATATTGTGTATAAGAGGTCATACAATAAGTGTTGTAGTTATTCCTATGTTGTTGATGTAAAGAATATTTGCTGGTCTGTGGTGTGTAATGAGGAGCAACCATACGCTGCTGGTCTGTGGTGTGTAATGAGGAGCAACCAGACGCCGCTGGTCTGTGGTGTGTAATGAGGAGCAACTAGACGCTGCTGGTCTGTGATGTGTAATGAGGAGCAACCAGACACCGCTGGTCTGTGGTGTGTAATGAGGAGCAACCAGACGCTGCTGGTCTGTGGTGTGTAATGAGGAGCAACCAGACGCTGCTGGTCTGTGGTGTGTAATGAGGAGCAACCAGACGCCGCTGGTCTGTGGTGTGTAATGAGGAGCAACCAGACGCTGCTGGTCTGTGGTGTGTAATGAGGAGCAACCAGACGCTGCTGGTCTGTGGTGTGTAATGAGGAGCAACCAGACGCTGCTGGTCTGTGGTGTGTAATGAGGAGCAACCAGACGCTGCTGGTCTGTGGTGTGTAATGAGGAGCAACCAGACGCCGCTGGTCTGTGGTGTGTAATGAGGAGCAACCAGACGCTGCACTTGACACATCTATGAAATAGCTTATCCCAGTTACTAATAAGCAATGCACCAATTAAGACAATGACTGTAAAAACGGTTAAATCCCCGTGGATTGATGAGAAATTGAAAAAAAAAAAAGTATGGTTGAGATGGATGAGGCAAAAGAAGTCTGGCTGTACAACCGAGTGGCAAACGTACTGCAAAATTAGAAATTATGTGACTAAACTGAATAAAAAGAAGAAATTACACTATGAAACAAAGATAAATTACATAAAGAATGATAGTAAAAAGCTTTGAAGCACCTTATTAAATCAGATGGCTCACAAACTACCCTCCATCATTCATTGAATCAGATGGCTCACAAACTACCCTCCATCATTCATTGAATCAGATGGCTCACAAACTACCCTCCATCATTCATTGAATCAGATGGCTCACAAACTACCCTCCATCATTCATTGAATCAGATGGCTCATTCATCACAAAACCCACTAATGTTTATTCATTGGCAAGATTAGCAAATTTAGGCATGACACGCCAGCAACAAACGCTGACACTACACATCCAAGTATATCTGACCAAACGTTGAAAGACGAGCATTGTAATTTGGAATTCCGTAAAGTAAGTAAGAGGTGAAAAAACAATTTGTCTATCAACAATGCCAAGCCACCGGGGTCTGACAACTTGGATGGAAAATTACTGAAGATAATAGCGGGCAGTATTGCCACTCCTATTTGCCATATCTTTAAATTTAAACCTACTAGAAAGCGTGTGCCCTCAGGCCTGGATGGAAGAAAAAACTATTCCCCTACCTAAGAATAATAAAGTCCCCATTACTGGCTCAAATAGCCGACCAATCAGCCTGTTACCAACCCTTAGTAAACTTCTGGGAAAATTGTGTTTGACCAGATACAATGCTATTTCACAGTAAACAAATTGACAGCAGACTTTCAGAACACTTATAGGGAAGGACATTCAACAAGCACAGCACTTACACAAATGACTGATGATTGGCTGAGAGAAAATTATGATAAAAATGATTGTGGGGGTTGTTTTGTTAGACTTCAGTGCAGCTTTTGACATTATCGATCATAATATGCTGCTGGAAAAACGTATGTGTTATGTATTTCCACCCCCTGCTATAATGTGGATAAAGAGTTACCTGTCTAACAGAACACAGAGGGTGTTATGGCTTTACACCCCCTGCTATAATGTGGATAAAGAGTTACCTGTCTAACAGAACACAGAGGGTGTTCTAGAATGGAAGCCTCTCCAACATAATCCAGGTAGAATCAGGAATTTCCCCAGGGCAGCTGTTGAGGCCCATTGCATTTTTAATATTTACTAATGACATGCCACTGGCTTTGGGTAAAGCCTGTGTGTCTATGTATGCGGTTGACTCAACACTATACACGTCACCTACCACAGCGACTGAAATGACTGTAACACTTAAGAGCTGCAGTTAGTTTCCGAATGGGTGGCAAGGAATGTTAGTCCTAAATATTTCAAAAACTAAAAGCATTGTATTTGGGACAAATCATTCACTAAACCCTAAACCTCAACTAAATCTTGTAATGAATAATGTGGAAATTGAGCAAGCTGGTGTGACTAAACTTCTTGGAGTAAAACCTGGATCGTAAACTGTCATGGTCAAAACATATTGATACAACAGTAGCTAGGATGGGGAGAAGTCTGTCTATAATAAATCCCTGCTCTGTATTCTTAACAGCATTATCAACAAGGCAGGTCCTACAGGCCCTAGTTTCTACCTTCTTAACAGCATTATCAACAAGGCAGGTCCTACAGGCCCTAGTTTCTACCTTCTTAACAACACTATCAACAAGGCAGGTCCTACAGGCCCTAGTTTCTACCTTCTTAACAACACTATCAACGAAGCAGGTCTTACAGGCCCTAGTTTCTACCTTAACAACACTATCAACAAGGCAGGTCCTACAGGCCCTAGTTTCTACCTTCTTAACAACACTATCAACAAGGCAGGTCCTACAGGCTCTAGTTTCTACCTTCTTAATAACACTATCAACAAGGCAGGTCCCACAGGCCCTAGTTTTGTCGCACCTGGACTACTGTTCAGTCGTGTGGTCAGGTGCCATAAAGAGGGATTTAGGAAAATTGCAAATGGCTCAGAACAGGGCAGCACGGCTGACCATTTCCCTTGGATGTACACAGAGAGCTAACATTAATCATATGCATGTCAATCTCTCCTGGCTCAAAGTGGAGGAGGGATTGACTTCATCACCACTTGTGTTTGTGAGAGGTATTGACATGTTGAATGCGACAGACAGCCATGCATACCCCACAAGACATGCCACCAAAGGTATTTTTACAATCCAGAACAGACTATGGGAGGTACCCAGTACTACATAGAGCCATGACTACATGGAACTCTATTCCACAGTACTACATAGAGCCATGACTACACGGAACTCTATTCCACAGTACTACATAGAGCCACGACTACATGGAACTCTATTCCACAGTACTACATAGAGCCACGACTACATGGAACTATATTCCACAGTACTACATAGAGCCACGACTACATGGAACTATATTCCACTGTACTACATAGAGCCATGACTACATGGAACTCTATTCCACAGTACTACATAGAGCCATGACTACATGGACCTCTATTCCACAGTACTACATAGAGCCATAACTACATGGAACTCTATTCCACAGAACTACATAGAGCCATGACTACATGGAACTCTATTCCACATTACTACATAGAGCCATGACTACATGGAACTCTATTCCACAGTACTACATAGAGCCATGACTACATGGAACTCTATTCCACAGTACTACATAGAGCCATGACTACATGGAACTCTATTCCACAGTACTACATAGAGCCATGACTACATGGAACTCTATTCCACAGTACTACATAGAGCCATGACTACATGGAACTCTATTCCACAGTACTACATAGAGCCATGACTACATGGAACTCTATTCCACAGTACTACATAGAGCCATGACTACATGGAACTCTATTCCACAGTACTACATAGAGCCATGACTACATGGAACTCTATTCCACAGTACTACATAGAGCCATGACTACATGGAACTCTATTCCACAGTACTACATAGAGCCATGACTACATGGAACTCTATTCCACAGTACTACATAGAGCCATGACTACATGGAGCTCTATTCCACAGTACTACATAGAGCCACGACTACATGGAACTCTATTCCACAGTACTACATAGAGCCATGACTACATGGAACTCTATTCCACAGTACTACATAGAGCCATGACTACATGGAACTCTATTCCACAGTACCTCATAGAGCCATGACTACATGGAACTCTATTCCACAGTACTACATAGAGCCATGACTACATGGAACTCTATTCCACAGTACTACATAGAGCCATGACTACATGGAACTCTATTCCACAGTACTACATAGAGCCATGACTACATGGAACTCTATTCCACAGTACTACATAGAGCCACGACTACATGGAACTCTATTCCACAGTACTACATAGAGCCATGACTACATGGAACTCTATTCCACAGTACTACATAGAGCCATGACTACATGGAACTCTATTCCACAGTACCTCATAGAGACATGACTACATGGAACTCTATTCCACAGTACTACATAGAGACATGACTACATGGAACTCTATTCCACAGTACTACATAGAGCCACGACTACATGGAACTCTATTCCACAGCATAAAAAATCAAATAAAACAGCTAAGAATGGGACTGTGAAGCAACACAAGCACAGACACATGCATACAAACACACAATAACACACGCACTATACACACATGTACGCACGGATTCTGGTTATAGATATCTGGTAGTATATTTGTGAGTAGAGGCCTGAGGGCACACACTTAATGTTAATGTTGTGAAATCTGTTATGAATGAAACGATAGGCTACAATGACATTTGTCATGTGTACTTTTTCCCGGTGTACCTTAACGTTATGAAAAAAAAAAAAAAAAAAATCTGTACCTCCTATTTTCATTTGTTCCAGGCTGCCAAGTGGACACAAGGCTCATTTCAGTCAAGAGGAATAACTTTGCATCTGGTGGGTGGTAACATTGAAATAAAACCCAGCATTGAAACGAAACAGGCTGAAAGGAATTTGTCAAATAAAAGACACTGCATTCACACGGCTTTGCCTGATTCCATAATGGCTGCCGTGACTACTTCTATTCTAGCATGAGGACGAAAGAAAACCCTGCAGTTTACTTAACTAACATGAATGAAAGAAAAGTGATATTTTCAAATTCAGCAGGCTACGGTGTGGAATAAATATGCTTTTAGAAGTGCCGTGCTCATTTAATGATTTATCTTTAAGTGTGTTTATCAATGCACAAGCACCTTTCCCCCCACTCTTATCGCTCCAGCTTGTTGCGTTGTGGTGGCTATGGACATACAATTCATGGAAGGGTTTTGAAACCTCTAACCCACTCTTCCGTAAAGCCCAGCTCTGTGGAGTGTACTGCTTAAAGTGGTTCTATGGACAGATATTCCAATCTCCGCTGTGGAGCTTTGCAGCTCCTCCAGGGTTATCTTTGGTCTCTTTGTTGCCTCTGATTAATGCCCTCCTTGCCTGGTCCGTAGGTTTTGGTGGGAGGCCCTCTCCTGGTAGGTTTGTTGTGGTGCCATATTCTTTCCATTTTTTAATAATGGATTTAATGGTGCTCCGTGGGATGTTCAAAGTTTCGTATATTTTTTTATAACCCTGATATGTACTTCTCCACAACTTTGTCCCTGGAGAGCTACTTGGTCTTCATGGTGGTGCTTGCTTGGTGGTGCCCCTTGCTTAGTGGTGTTGCAGACTCTGGGGCATTTCAGAACAGGTGTATATATATTGAGATCATGTGACCGATCATGTGACACTTAGATTGCACACAGGTGGACTTTATTTAACTAATTATGTGACTTCTGAAGGTAATTGGTTGCAACAGATCTTATTTAGAGGCTTCATAGCAAAGGGTGTGAATACATATGTACGCACCACTTTTCAGGTTTTTATTTTTTTAGAATTTTTTGAAACAAGTTATTTTTTTCATTTCACTTCACCAATTTGGACTATTTTGTGTCTGTCCATTACATGAAATCCAAATAAAAATCCATTCAATTACAAAATAGGAAAAATGCCAAGGGGGATGAATACATTTGCAAAGCACTGTAGGTATTTTAACATTATAATTTATTTTTACACACAAACATTTTTGGGGGGTTAATAAAATATTTAAACAGTCATCTTCCTCAAATGAAGGGGATGATGACAATCTTTGCGAGAGGGAGGGAATCCTCTCATTTCATTGGTCCTCAACTCGATAAATGGAACACCGGAACAGGTTAGTTGTGAAGGATTCGTTGCCATAGAAATGTACCTGTCTAAAAGGTGTCCCACTTTTGTGGTATCGGTTTATCCCGAGTTCAAATTAGAGTTGATCAAAGTCTCCAACAATTCTCTGGTGCTGAGAGACAGGTTTTCTGACACTAGAGGGCGGTGTAGAGCTGTGCCTGATAACAGGTAGACAGACTACTGTGGATCTACAGGCTTGAACACGGCACACTGGTCAAAGTAGTGCGCTATGTAACAAATAGGGTGCCCCTAATAGGGTGCTGAGCGCTCTGGAGCAGGTTTTCATCAAGGATCTCTGTACTTTTCTCCATTAATCTTTACCTCAATCCTTACTAGTCTCCCAGTCCCTGCCGCTGAAAAACATCCCCACAGCATGATGCTGCCACCACCACGCTTCACCGTAGGGTTGGTGCCAGGTTTCCTCAAGATGTGGCGCTTGGCATTCAGGACAAAGGGTTCAACCTTGGTTTCATCAGACCGGAGAATCTGGTTTCTCATTGTCTGAGAGACTTTAGGTGCCTTTTGGCAAACTCCAAGCGGGCTGTCATGTGCCTTTTACTGAGGAGTGGCTTCAGTCTGGCCACTCTATCACAAAGGCCTGATTGGTGGAGTGCTGCAGAGATGGTTGTCCTTCTGGAAGGTTCTCCAATCTCCAAAGAGGAACTCTGGAGCTCTGTCAGAGTGACCATCAGGTTCTTCATCACCTCCTTGACCGAGGCCCTTCTTCCCCGATTTCTCAGTTTGTCCGGGCAGCCAGATCTAGAAAGAGTCTTGGTGGTTCCAAACTTCTTCCATTTATGAATGATGGAGGCCACTGTGTTCTTGGGGACCTTCAATGCTGCAGACATTTTTTGGTACCCTTTCCCAGATCTGTGCCTCAACATAATCCTGTCTCAGAGCTCTTTGTCCTCATGGCTTTGGTTTTTGCTCTGACATGCACTGTCAAATGTGGGACCAGTGTGTGCCTTTCCAAATCATGTCCAATCAATTGAATTTACCACAAGTGGACTCCCATCAAGTTGTAGAAACATCTCAAGGATGATCAATGGAAACAGGATGCACCTGAACTCAATGTTGAGTCTCATTGCAAAGGGGCTGAAAACGTAAGTAAATAAGGTATTTCTGTTTTTTAAAATTTGTAATAAATTCGCAAACATTTCTAAAAACATATTTTCGCTTTGTCTATGGGGTATTTGTATGTAGATTGCTGAGGATTTTTTAATTTTAGTATTGAATCCATTTTAGAGTCAGGCTGTCATGTAACAAACTGTGGAAGAAGTCAAGGGGGTCTGAATACTTTCCGAAGGCTCTGTAAAAACAACTTAACGTAAAGAAATGTCCCTATAGAAGAGTACAACACCGACTGACCATAAACACAGCGTTTCCTTTCGTGGTTTGATAGGGTCTCATACGGTTCAGTTGGTACAGCGTGGTGCTTGCAATGCCGGGGTTGTGGGTTCAAATCCCTACGGGGGACCAGTATGAAATAAAAAGGGGGAAAAATGCATTTATCTACTGTAAATCACTCTGGATAAGAGTGTGTGTCTGCTAAATGAATCAAATGAAAGATATTTCAAGAACCCATTACTAAAAAATTGTTTTTTCATCTCCTCATTAACATACCCAACGTTGCCTTTCCTGAAAGAAGCCAGTTGAATATGGATTCTCATCTCAATGCGGACTATAGTTGATTACACGCACCTGAGCACTACAGAATGGTCTATATAAGAAATCTATGGTGTTTTTAGTGTGGCTTGTGAAGCAACAGTCCCCACTTTAAATCTTCGACATTTTTTATTTTTTTATTTCACCTTTATTTAACCAGGTAGGCTAGTTGAGAACACCTTTATTTAACCAGGTAGGCTAGTTGAGAACAAGTTCTCATTTGCAACTGCGACCTGGCCAAGATAAAGCATAGCAGTGTGAACAGACAACACAGAGTTACACATGGAGTAAACAATTAACAAGTCAATAACACAGTAGAAAAAAAAGGGGAGTCTATATACAATGTGTGCAAAAGGCATGAGGAGGTAGGCGAATAATTACAATTTTGCAGATTAACACTGGAGTGATAAATGATCAGATGATCATGTACAGGTAGAGATATTGGTGTGCAAAAGAGCAGAAAAGTAAATAAATAAAAACTGTGGGGATGAGGTAGGTGAAAATGGGTGGGCTGTTTACCAATAGATTATGTACAGCTGCAGCGATCGGTTAGCTGCTCGGATAGACTTATTTGGAACGCAACTCCTCATACACCTAGAAGCTAGAAATGTAATGCAAACTTATATGGATATTACAGGTCTTATATATATATATATATATATATACATATATAATATATACATATATACGGATTCTCATCTCAATGCAGACTATAGTTGATTCCAGTCATGCACACAGTACCTTCAGAAAGGAGTTACATACTTAATGACTCAAGACATTTCACATTTCCATTTTGAAATCATTTGTAAAAGAATTGTAAAAAAATAAATAAATGTTTTCTAAAAACATTATTTCACTTTGGCATTATGGGTTATTGTGTGTAGATTTTTATTTTATTTTTAAAAAATCCGTTTTTAATTCAGGCTGTAACACAACAAAAATGTGGAATTAAGTCAAGAGGTGTGAATACTTCCTGAAAGGCTCTGTGTATGGAAGTAGTTTAATGCCCCCAAAAAGGCTTAAATGTGGGTAGAAAATAATACAAATAATTTCCTGAGCTTTCATATGTCTCTCAGATACTCTGTTCACAAACACAAACACACCCTACAGAGCCCCAGGACAACAGCACAATTAGACCCAACCAAATCATGAGAAAAAAAAAGATAATTACTTAACACATTGGAAAGAATTAACAAAAAAACAGAGCAAACTAGAATGCTATTTGGCCCTACACAGAGAGTACACAGCGGCAGAATACCTGACCACTGTGACTGACCCAAAATTAAGGAAAGCTTTGACTATGTACAGACTCAGTGAGCATAGCCTTGCTATTGAGAAAGGCCGCCGTAGGCAGACATGGCTCTCAAGAGAAGACAGGCTATGTGCTCACTGCCCACAAAATGAGGTGGAAACTGAGCTGCACTTCCTAACCTCCTGCCCAATGTATGACCATATTAGAGAGACATATTTCCCTCAGATTACACAGATCCACAAAGAATTCGAAAACAAATCCAATTTTGAAAAACTCCCATATCTTTTGGGTGAAATTCCACAGTGTGCCATCACAGCAGCAATATTTGTGACCTGTTGCCACGAGAAAAGGGCAACCAGTGAAGAACAAACACCATTGTAAATACAACCCATATTTATGCTTATTCATTTTATCTTCTGTCCTTTAACTATTTGTACATTGTATATATATATATATAATATGACATTTGTAATGTCTTTACTGTTTTGAAACTTCTGTATGTGTAATATTTACTGTTAATTTTTGTTGTTTTTCACTTTATATATTAACTTTATATATTATCTACCTCACTTGCTTTGGCAATGTTAACACATGTTTCCCATGCCAATAAAGCCCTTGAATTGAATTGAATTATAGGACATTTAAAAACAAACTTACATTTTATAAATTTTTCGACTGTCTGTTTTGCCAGGTATGAATTTGTTATTCAATGTGTTTCTATGGGCCTAATAGCAGTAAGGCCAAATGTAATGTTTTATCAAAAACATTTTTGATCGCTCCTAAAACTCTAAATCAAATAGCTAAATGATCCATGGTACGACCGTCCTAAAACAATTCCATATGTCCGCTGATTAGAAACACATCCTTACGTTATTTATATAACTACATAAAACGCTCAAAACTGAGTGAGTTAAACCCCCCCAAAGAGTTGGGCACGTAACCCCACACATAGACAACCTGCAGGTTTGAGCTCGTGGGCAAATAGCAGGGGACAAACAAAAAAACGGTTGCCATGGCAACGGTGCAGAACCGAGCAGCACAGCCGCAGGCACCACTCCTCCCCCACAGCACTAAGTTCGTTCTCTATCCCACAGAGGCAAAAAAACAAACACATTGTAAACAATAACTACTAAAGGGAGAGGCCAGAAACCCTTTTTTTCTTCTTACAGACCTCTACAGAAATGGTGATGTGAGTAATCCCATCTTTTTTCACTGACCAGCCAAAAATGCATGGCACTCAGTACTGCCCATCCACAAAGAAAGAGGTAGCTAGACAACCCAGACAGCACTATGATACAAATAAACCTCTACAAGAATGACATCTTTTTCCCAACTTTTTTTTACAAACAACTAATATTCTGACCCCTTTCCCCAACAAATTAGACAAAAAGGTAGATAGAGCATATTAAATCTTCCTCTACTTCTCAGGCTATTCACATCTGAAATCAGAACAAAAAAATATATTCTACCAATCGAACAATTTTTGAGGAACTGATTTTGAGGAACTGACTACTTTTCATAACTTTTTTTTGAAACATCTGCATTTCAGAATATTAAATCGTTCTCTACTTCTTTGGCTATTCACATCTAAAATCAGAACACGTTTCTCCACTACCACAAACATACTGTTAAAGAACTAAACTAAACCACAGGTTTACTTAATGTAAAGTTACCATCTAGTTATGAATAGTCTGGGATTAAAAAAGTCATGGTGTCTCCTCTTCGTTTCATACAAATACACACTTTCCCCAAATCTGGAGTGGGTGGATGTCTCTTCCTCACTAACATCCGACTTCATATTTTATATTGCTATCAGACAGCTGTGGCCTAATTTCGCCGACACACACACAGCTGGCCAGCGTATGGCTGCTGGAACAACATGCTCCAAGAGCCTTTAGTTCTTTTCATGGGAATAGCAGAGGATATTTACTATTTTCTATGTCCTCCCTCTTCCTATTCTCTCCTCCCCGTTTCTCATTTCCTCTCCCCTTTGCTCTTCTCCCTTCCTATCTCTTCTCCATTCCTTTCCTATCTCTTCTCCTTTCCTATCCTCTCCTCCCCTTTTCTAATTTCCTCTCCCCTTGCTCTTCTCCCTTCCCCTCTCTTCTCCTTACCTATCTCTTCTCCTTACCTATCTCTTCTCCTTACCTATCCTCTCCTCCCCTTTTCTCATTTCCTCTCCCCCTTGCCCTTCTCCCTTCCCCTCTCTTCTCCTTACCTATCTCTTCTCCTTACCTATCCTGTCCTCCCCTTTTCTCTCCTCTCTCTTTCTCTCCTATTCTCCTCTCCCTCCCCCATTCCCTCTATTCTCTCTAGGGGTAATGAAAGATTGGAGAGCCTTCGATAGAGAAAAAAGCCCTTGGGAACAGATAGAGGCAGGCTATAGAACGCTCATGAAATTGTTGCCATTGAAAATGCATGAACCGTAATGATGGTTAGGCAAGCTATAGGGAGTGCAGACGCAATTGAAGGAATTGGAATTGACCCCCACCCCACTCTGACCGGCACACACACAACACACACACACACACACACACCCACACACACACACACACACACACACACACACACACACACACACACACACACACACACACACACACACACACACATATAAATAATGTGTTTTGAGAGAGGATATACTGTACCGAGCCTTCAGAAGTATTCCCACCCTTTGACTTCTTCCACATGTTGTTGTGTTACAGCCTGAATACAGAACGGATTAAATCAACCCATTTCTACACACAATACCCCATAATGACATCACAATACCCCATAATGACATCCAATAACCCCATAATGACATCACAATACCCCATAATGCAAACATGTTTTTACAAATGTTAGCAATAAAAAAAAATAAAAAAATAAAAAAACCCTGAGTCAATATTTTGTAGATGCAGCTTTGGCAGCGATTACAGCTGTTAAGTCTTTGGGGCGCCAGGGTAGCCTAGTGGTTAGAGCGTTGGACTAGTAACCGGAAGGTTGCGAGTTCAAACCCCGAGCTGACAAGGTACACATCTGTCATCTGTCATTCTGCCCCTGAACAGGCAGTTAACCCACTGTTCCTAGGCCATCATTGAAAATAAGAATTTGTTCTTAACTGACTTGCCTGGTTAAATAAAATAAAATAAACACCTGGATTGTGTAACATTTGCACATTATTCTTTAAAAAAATCTTTAAACTCTGTCAAATTGGTTATTGATCGTTGCTAGACAACCATTTTCAGGTCTTGCGATAAATCTTCAAGCAGATCTAAGTCAAAACACTATTGGTTCTTGGTAATTAACTCCAGTGTGTATTTGGTCTTGTGGTTTATGTTATTGTCCTGCTGAAAGGTGAATTCATCTCCCAGTGTCTGGTGGAAAGCAGACTGAACCAGGTTATTGTCCTGCTGAAAGGTGAATTCATCTCCCAGTGTCTGGTGGAAAGCAGACTGAATCAGGTTATTGTCCTGCTGGAAGGTGACTTAGTCTCCCAGTGTCTGGTGGAAAGCAGACTGAACCAGGTTATTGTCCTGTTGAAAGGTGAATTCATCTCCCAGTGTCTGGTGGAAAGCAGACTGAACCAGGTTATTGTCCTGCTGAAAGATGAATTCATCTCCCAGTGTCTGGTGGAAAGCAGACTGAACCAGGTTATTGTCCTGTTGAAAGGTGAATTCATCTCCCAGTGTCTGTTGGAAAGCAGACTGAACCAGGTTATTGTCCTGTTGAAAGGTGAATTCATCTCCCAGTGTCTGGTGGAAAGCAGACTGAACCAGGTTATTGTCCTGCTTTCAGGTGAATTCATCTCCCAGTGTCTGGTGGAAAGCAGACTGAACCAGGTTATTGTCCTGTTGAAAGGTGAATTCATCTCCCAGTGTCTGGTGGAAAGCAGACTGAATCAGGTTATTGTCCTGCTGAAAGGTGAATTCATCTCCCAGTATCTAGTGGAAAGCAGACTGAACCACGTTATTGTCCTGTTGAAAGGTGAATTCATCTCCCAGTATCTGGTGGAAAGCAGACTGAACCAGGTTATTGTCCTGTTGAAAGGTGAATTCATCTCCCAGTGTCTGGTGGAAAGCAGACTGAACCAGGTTTTCCTCTAGGATTTTGTCTGTGCTTAGCTCCCTTCCATTTATTTTTTAGCCCGAAAAACTCACCAGTCGTTAATGATTACAAAGAATACCCACAACATGATGCAGCCACCACTATGCTTGAAAATATGGAGAGTGGTACTTAGTAATGTGTTGTATTGGTATTGTATTTGCCCTAAACGTAACACTTTGCATTTAAGACAAAAAAGTAAATTGCTTTGCCACATTTTTTGCAGTATTACTTTAGTGTCTTGTTGCAAACAGGAGGCATGTTTTGCAGTATTACTAAAGTGCCTTATTGCAAACAGGATGCATGTTTTGCAGTATTACTTTAGTGTCTTGTTGCAAACAGGAGGCATGTTTTGGAATATTTATTTATCTTTACAGGCTTCCTTCTTTTCACTCAACTCTGCAACCGTTTTAAAGTCACCATTGGCCTCTTGGTGAAATCCCTGAGAGGTTTCCTTCCTCTCCGGCAACTGAGTTAGGAAGGACGCCCGTATCTATGTAGTGACTGGGTGATACACCATACAAAGTGTAATTAATAACTTTACCATACTTCAAGGGGTATTCAATGTCTGTTTTTTTTTTTTGTACCATCTACCAATAGGAGCCCTTCTTTGTGAGGCATTGGAAAACCTCCCTGGTCTTTGTCGTTGAATCTGTGTTTGAAATTCATTGCTCGACTGAGGGACCTTGCAGAGATGAGGCAGTCTTTCAAAATTGAAAAATTAAAACACTATTTTTGCAAACTGAGTCCATTCAACTTATTATGTGACTTGTTAAGCATATTTTTTTTATTATCCCTGAACATATTTAGGCTTGCACTAACAAAGCGTTTGAATATTGATTGACTCAAGACGTTAAAAATGTCTAAAATCATAATACGCAATTTAATCAATTTTTTTTCAAAGTCAAGGGGTGTATTTGTAGTCATTATGGATCCCCATTAGTTCCTGTCAAGGCAGCAGCTACTCTTCCTGGGGTTTATTATGGATCCCCATTAGTTCCTGTCAAGGCAGCAGCTACTCTTCCTGGGGTTTATTATGGATCCCCATTAGTTCCTGCCAAGGCAGCAGCTACTCTTCCTGGGGTTTATTATGGATCCCCATTAGTTCCTGCCAAGGCAGCAGCTACTCTTCCTGGGGTTTATTATGGATCCCCATTAGTTCCTGCAAAGGCAGCAGCTACTCTTCCTGGGGTTTATTATGGATCCCCATTAGTTCCTGTCAAGGCAGCAGCTACTCTTCCTGGGGTTTATTATGGATCCCCATTAGTTCCTGTCAAGGCAGCAGCTACTCTTCCTGGGGTTTATTATGGATCCCCATTAGTTCCTGTCAAGGCAGCAGCTACTCTTCTTGGGGTTTATTATGGATCCCCATTAGTTCCTGTCAAGGCAGCAGCTACTCTTCCTGGGGTTTCTTATGGATCCCCATTAGTTCCTGCCAAGGCAGCAGCTACTCTTCCTGGGGTTTATTATGGATCCCCATTAGTTCCTGCCAAGGCAGCAGCTACTCTTCCTGGGGTTTATTATGGATCCCCATTAGTTCCTGTCAAGGCAGCAGCTACTCTTCCTGGGGTTTATTATGGATCCCCATTAGTTCCTGTCAAGGCAGCAGCTACTCTTCCTGGGGTTTATTATGGATCCCCATTAGTTCCTGTCAAGGCAGCAGCTACTCTTCCTGGGGTTTATTATGGATCCCCATTAGTTCCTGTCAAGGCAGCAGCTACTCTTCCTGGGGTTTATTATGGATCCCCATTAGTTCCTGTCAAGGCAGCAGCTACTCTTCCTGGGGTTTATTATGGATCCCCATTAGTTCCTGCCAAGGCAGCAGATCCCCATTAGTTCCTGCCAAGGCAGCAGCTACTCTTCCTGGGGTTTATTATGGATCCCCATTAGTTCCTGCCAAGGCAGCAGCTACTCTTCCTGGGGTTTATTATGGATCCCCATTAGTTCCTGTCAAGGTAGCAGCTACTCTTCCTGGGGTTTATTATGGATCCCCATTAGTTCCTGTCAAGGCAGCAGCTACTCTTCCTGGGGTTTACTATGGATCCCCATTAGATCCTGTCAAGGCAGCAACTACTCTTCCTGGGGTTTATTATGGGTCCCCATTAGTTCCTGTCAAGGCAGCAACTACTCTTCATGGGGTTTATTATGGATCCCCATTAGTTCCTGTCAAGGCAGCAGCTACTCTTCCTGGGGTTTATTATGGATCCCCATTAGTTCCTGCCAAGGCAGCAGCTACTCTTCCTGGGGTTTATTATGGATCCCCATTAGTTCCTGCCAAGGCAGCAGCTACTCTTCCTGGGCTTTATTATGGATCCCCATTAGTTCCTGTCAAGGCAGCAGCTACTCTTCCTGGGGTTTATTATGGATCCCCATTAGTTCCTGCCAAGGTAGCAGCTACTATTCTTGTGGTTTATTATGGATCCCCATTAGTTCCTGCCAAGGCAGCAGCTACTCTTCCTGGGGTTTATTATGGATCCTCATTAGTTCCTGTCAAGGCAGCAGCCACTCTTCCTGGGGATTATTATGGATCCCCATTAGTTCCTGCCAAGGCAGCAGCTACTCTTCCTGGGGTTTATTATGGATCCCCATTAGTTCCTGCCAAGGCAGCAGCTACTCTTCCTGGGGGTTTATTATGGATCCCCATTAGTTCCTGTCAAGGCAGCAGCTACACTTCCTGGGGTTTATTATGGATCCTCATTAGTTCCTGTCAAGGCAGCAGCTACTCTTCCTGGGGTTTATTATGGATCCCCATTAGTTCCTGTCAAGGCAGCAGCTACTCTTCCTGGGGATTATTATGGATCCCCATTAGTTCCTGCCAAGGCAGCATCTACTCTTCATGGGGTTTATTATGGATGCCCATTAGTTCCTGCCAAGGCAGCAGCTACTCTTCCTGTGGTTTATTATGGATCCCCATTAGTTCCTGTCAAGGCAGCAGCTACTCTTCCTGGGGTTTATTATGGATCCCCATTAGTTCCTGCCAAGGCAGCAGCTACTCTTCCTGGGGGTTTATTATGGATCCCCATTAGTTCCTGTCAAGGCAGCAGCTACACTTCCTGGGGTTTATTATGGATCCCCATTAGTTCCTGCCAAGGCAGCAGCTACTCTTCCTGTTTTTTTATGGATCCCCATTAGTTCCTGTCAAGACAGCAGCTACACTTCCTGGTGTTGATTATGGATAATCATTAGTTCCTGTCAAGGCAGCAGCTACACTTCCTGGGGTTTATTATGGATCCTAATTAGTTCCTGTCAAGGCAGCAGCTACTCTTCCTGAGGTTTATTATGGATCCCCATTAGTTCCTGCCAAGTCAGCAGCTACTCTTCCTGGGGTTTATTATGGATCCCCATTAGTTCCAGCCAAGGCAGCAGCTACTCTTCCTGGGGTTTATTATGGATCCCCATTAGTTCCCGTCAAGGCAGCAGCTACTCTTCCTGGGGTTTATTATGGAACCCTATTAGTTCCTGCCAAGACAGCAGCTACTCTTCCTGGGGTTTAGTATGGATCCCCATTAGTTCCTGTCAAGGCAGCAGCTACTCTTCCTGGGGTTTATTATGGATCCCCATTAGTTCCTGCCAAGGCAGCAGCTACTCTTCCTGGTGTTTATTATGGATCCCCATTAGTTCCTGCCAAGGCAGCAGCTACTCTTCCTGGGGTTTATTATGGATCCCCATTAGTTCCTGTCAAGGTAGCAGCTACTCTTCCTGGGGTTTATTATGGATCCCCATTAGTTCCTGTCAAGGCAGCAGCTACTCTTCCTGGGGTTTACTATGGATCCCCATTAGATCCTGTCAAGGCAGCAACTACTCTTCCTGGGGTTTATTATGGGTCCCCATTAGTTCCTGTCAAGGCAGCAACTACTCTTCATGGGGTTTATTATGGATCCCCATTAGTTCCTGTCAAGGCAGCAGCTACTCTTCCTGGGGTTTATTATGGATCCCCATTAGTTCCTGCCAAGGCAGCAGCTACTCTTCCTGGGGTTTATTATGGATCCCCATTAGTTCCTGCCAAGGCAGCAGCTACTCTTCCTGGGCTTTATTATGGATCCCCATTAGTTCCTGTCAAGGCAGCAGCTACTCTTCCTGGGGTTTATTATGGATCCCCATTAGTTCCTGTCAAGGTAGCAGCTACTATTCTTGGGGTTTATTATGGATCCCCATTAGTTCCTGTCAAGGCAGCAGCTACTCTTCCTGGGGTTTATTATGGATCCCCATTAGTTCCTGTCAAGGTAGCAGCTACTATTCTTGGGGTTTATTATGGATCCCCATTAGTTCCTGCCAAGGCAGCAGCTACTCTTCCTGGGGTTTATTATGGATCCTCATTAGTTCCTGTCAAGGCAGCAGCCACTCTTCCTGGGGATTATTATGGATCCCCATTAGTTCCTGTCAAGGCAGCAGCTACTCTTCCTGGGGTTTATTATGGATCCCCATTAATTCCTGTCAAGGTAGCAGCTACTATTCTTGGGGTTTATTATGGATCCCCATTAGTTCCTGTCAAGGCAGCAGCTACTCTTCCTGGGGGTTTATTATGGATCCCCATTAGTTCCTGTCAAGGCAGCAGCTACACTTCCTGGGGTTTATTATGGATCCCCATTAGTTCCTGCCAAGGCAGCAGCTACTCTTCCTGTTTTTTTATGGATCCCCATTAGTTCCTGTCAAGACAGCAGCTACACTTCCTGGTGTTGATTATGGATAATCATTAGTTCCTGTCAAGGCAGCAGCTACACTTCCTGGGGTTTATTATGGATCCTAATTAGTTCCTGTCAAGGCAGCAGCTACTCTTCCTGAGGTTTATTATGGATCCCCATTAGTTCCTGCCAAGTCAGCAGCTACTCTTCCTGGGGTTTATTATGGATCCCCATTAGTTCCAGCCAAGGCAGCAGCTACTCTTCCTGGGGTTTAGTATGGATCCCCATTAGTTCCTGTCAAGGCAGCAGCTACTCTTCCTGGGGTTTATTATGGATCCCCATTAGTTCCTGTCAAGGCAGCAGCTACTCTTCCTGGGGTTTATTATGGATCCCCATTAGTTCCTGTCAAGGTAGCAGCTACTATTCTTGGGGTTTATTATGGATCCCCATTAGTTCCTGCCAAGGCAGCAGCTACTCTTCCTGGGGTTTATTATGGATCCTCATTAGTTCCTGTCAAGGCAGCAGCCACTCTTCCTGGGGATTATTATGGATCCCCATTAGTTCCTGCCAAGGCAGCAGCTACTCTTCCTGGGGTTTATTATGGATCCCCATTAGTTCCTGCCAAGGCAGCAGCTACTCTTCCTGGGGTTTATTATGGATCCCCATTAGTTCCTGTCAAGGCAGCAGCTACACTTCCTGGGGTTTATTATGGATCCTCATTAGTTCCTGTCAAGGCAGCAGCTACTCTTCCTGGGGTTTATTATGGATCCCCATTAGTTCCTGTCAAGGCAGCAGCTACTCTTCCTGGGGATTATTATGGATCCCCATTAGTTCCTGCCAAGGCAGCATCTACTCTTCATGGGGTTTATTATGGATGCCCATTAGTTCCTGCCAAGGCAGCAGCTACTCTTCCTGTGGTTTATTATGGATCCCCATTAGTTCCTGTCAAGGCAGCAGCTACTCTTCCTGGGGTTTATTATGGATCCCCATTAGTTCCTGCCAAGGCAGCAGCTACTCTTCCTGGGGGTTTATTATGGATCCCCATTAGTTCCTGTCAAGGCAGCAGCTACATTTCCTGGGGTTTATTATGGATCCCCATTAGTTCCTGCCAAGGCAGCAGCTACTCTTCCTGTTTTTTTATGGATCCCCATTAGTTCCTGTCAAGACAGCAGCTACACTTCCTGGTGTTGATTATGGATAATCATTAGTTCCTGTCAAGGCAGCAGCTACACTTTCTGGGGTTTATTATGGATCCTAATTAGTTCCTGTCAAGGCAGCAGCTACTCTTCCTGGGGTTTATTATGGATCCCCATTAGTTCCAGCCAAGGCAGCAGCTACTCTTCCTGGGGTTTATTATGGAACCCTATTAGTTCCTGCCAAGACAGCAGCTACTCTTCCTGGGGTTTAGTATGGATCCCCATTAGTTCCTGTCAAGGCAGCAGCTACTCTTCCTGGGGTTTATTATGGATCCCCATTAGTTCCTGTCAAGGCAGCAGCTACTCTTCCTGGGGTTTATTATGGATCCCCATTAGTTCCTGTCAAGGTAGCAGCTACTATTCTTGGGGTTTATTATGGATCCCCATTAGTTCCTGCCAAGGCAGCAGCTACTCTTCCTGGGGTTTATTATGGATCCTCATTAGTTCCTGTCAAGGCAGCAGCTACTCTTCCTGGGGATTATTATGGATCCCCATTAGTTCCTGCCAAGGCAGCAGCTACTCTTCCTGGGGTTTATTATGGATCTCCATTAGTTCCTGCCAAGGCAGCAGCTACTCTTCCTGGGGGTTTATTATGGATCCCCATTAGTTCCTGTCAAGGCAGCAGCTACACTTCCTGGGGTTTATTATGGATCCTCATTAGTTCCTGTCAAGGCAGCAGCTACTCTTCATGGGGTTTATTATGGATCCCCATTAGTTCCTGTCAAGGCAGCAGCTACTCTTCCTGGGGATTATTATGGATCCCCATTAGTTCCTGCCAAGGCAGCATCTACTCTTCATGGAGTTTATTATGGATGCCCATTAGTTCCTGCCAAGGCAGCAGCTACTCTTCCTGTGGTTTATTATGGATCCCCATTAGTTCCTGTCAAGGCAGCAGCTACTCTTCCTGGGGGTTTATTATGGATCCCCATTAGTTCCTGCCAAGGCAGCAGCTACTCTTCCTGGGGTTTGTTATGGATCCCCATTAGTTCCTGTCAAGGCAGCAGCTACACTTCCTGGGGTTTATTATGGATCCCCATTAGTTCCTGCCAAGGCAGCAGCTACTCTTCCTGTTTTTTATGGATCCTCATTAGTTCCTGTCAAGGCAGCAGCTACTCTTCATGGGGTTTATTATGGATCCCCATTAGTTCCTGTCAAGGCAGCAGCTACTCTTCCTGGGGATTATTATGGATCCCCATTAGTTCCTGCCAAGGCAGCATCTACTCTTCATGGGGTTTATTATGGATGCCCATTAGTTCCTGCCAAGGCAGCAGCTACTCTTCCTGTGGTTTATTATGGATCCCCATTAGTTCCTGTCAAGGCAGCAGCTACTCTTCCTGGGGTTTATTATGGATCCCCATTAGTTCCTGCCAAGGCAGCAGCTACTCTTCCTGTTTTTTATGGATCCCCATTAGTTCCTGTCAAGGCAGCAGCTACACTTCCTGGGGTTGATTATGGATAATCATTAGTTCCTGTCAAGGCAGCAGCTACACTTCCTGGGGTTTATTATGGATCCTAATTAGTTCCTGTCAAGGCAGCAGCTACTCTTCCTGGGGTTTATTATGGATCCCCATTAGTTCCTGCCAAGGCAGCAGCTACTCTTCCTGGGGTTTATTATGGATCCCCATTAGTTCCTGCCAAGGCAGCAGCTACTCTTCCTGGGGTTTATTATGGATCCCCATTAGTTCCCGTCAAGGCAGCAGTTACTCTTCCTGGGGTTTATTATGGAACCCTATTAGTTCCTTCCAAGACAGCAGCTTCTCTTCCTGGGGTTTAGTATGGATCCCCATTAGTTCCTGTCAAGGCAGCAGCTACTCTTCCTGGGGTTTATTATGGATCCCCATTAGTTCCTGTCAAGGCAGCAGCTACTCTTCCTGGGGTTTATTATGATGGATCCCCATTAGTTCCTGCCAAGGCAGCAGCTACTCTTCCTGGGGTTTATTATGGATCCCCATTAGTTCCTGCCAAGGCAGCAGCTACTCTTCCTGGGGTTTATTATGGATCCCCATTAGTTCCTGTCAAGGCAGCAGCTACTCTTCCTGGGGTTTATTATGGATCCCCATTAGTTCCTGTCAAGGTAGCAGCTACTATTCTTGGGGTTTATTATGGATCCCCATTAGTTCCTGCCAAGGCAGCAGCTACTCTTCCTGGGGTTTAGTATGGATCCCCATTTGTTCCTGCCAAGGCAGCAGCTAATCTTCCTGGGGTTTATTATGGATCCCCATTAGTTCCTGCCAAGGCAGCAGCTACTCTTCCTGTGGTTTATTATGGATCCCCATTAGTTCCTGCCAAGGCAGCAGCTACTCTTCCTGGGGTTTATTATGGATCCCCATTAGTTCCTGCCAAGGCAGCAGCTACTCTTCCTGGGGTTTATTATGGATCCCCATTAGTTCCTGTCAAGGCAGCAGCTACTCTTCCTGGGGTTTATTATGGATCCCCATTAGTTCCTGTCAAGGCAGCAGCTACTATTCTTGGGGTTTATTATGGATCCCCATTAGTTCCTGCCAAGGCAGCAGCTACTCTTCCTGGGGTTTAGTATGGATCCCCATTTGTTCCTGCCAAGGCAGCAGCTACTCTTCCTGGGGTTTATTATGGATCCCCATTAGTTCCTGCCAAGGCAGCAGCTACTCTTCCTATGGTTTATTATGGATCCCCATTAGTTCCTGCCAAGGCAGCAGCTACTCTTCCTGGGGTTTATTATGGATCCCCATTAGTTCCTGCCAAGGCAGCAGCTACTCTTCCTGTGGTTTATTATGGATCCCCATTAGTTCCTGTCAAGGTAGCAGCTACTCTTCCTGGGGTTTATTATGGATCCCCATTAGTTCCTGCCAAGGCAGCAGCTACTCTTCCTGTGGTTTATTATGGATCCCCATTAGTTCCTGCCAAGGCAGCAGCTACTCTTCCTGGGGTTTATTATGGATCCCCATTAGTTCCTGCCAAGGCAGCAGCTACTCTTCCTGGGGTTTATTATGGATCCCCATTAGTTCCTGTCAAGGCAGCAGCTACTCTTCCTGGGGTTTATTATGGATCCCCATTAGTTCCTGTCAAGGTAGCAGCTACTATTCTTGGGGTTTATTATGGATCCCCATTAGTTCCTGCCAAGGCAGCAGCTACTCTTCCTGGGGTTTAGTATGGATCCCCATTTGTTCCTGCCAAGGCAGCAGCTAATCTTCCTGGGGTTTATTATGGATCCCCATTAGTTCCTGCCAAGGCAGCAGCTACTCTTCCTATGGTTTATTATGGATCCCCATTAGTTCCTGCCAAGGCAGCAGCTACTCTTCCTGGGGTTTATTATGGATCCCCATTAGTTCCTGCCAAGGCAGCAGCTACTCTTCCTGTGGTTTATTATGGATCCCCATTAGTTCCTGTCAAGGTAGCAGCTACTCTTCCTGGGGTTTATTATGGATCCCCATTAGTTCCTGCCAAGGCAGCAGCTACTCTTCCTGGGGTTTATTATGGATCCCCATTAGTTCCTGTCAAGGCAGCAGCTACTCTTCCTGGGGTTTATTATGGATCCCCATTAGTTCCTGTCAAGGCAGCAGCTACTCTTCCTGGGGTTTATTATGGATCCCCATTAGTTCCTGTCAAGGCAGCAGCTACTCTTCCTGGGGTTTATTATGGATCCCCATTAGTTCCTGTCAAGGCAGCAGCTACTCTTCCTGGGGTTTATTATGGATCCCCATTAGTTCCTGTCAAGGCAGCAGCTACTCTTCCTGGGGTTTATTATGGATCCCCATTAGTTCCTGTCAAGGCAGCAGCTACTCTTCCTGGGGTTTATTATGGATCCCCATTAGTTCCTGTCAAGGCAGCAGCTACTCTTCCTGCGGTTTATTATGGATCCCCATTAGTTCCTGTCAAGGCAGCAGCTACTCTTCCTGGGGTTTATTATGGATCCCCATTAGTTCCTGCCAAGGCAGCAGCTACTCTTCCTGGGGTTTATTATGGATCCCCATTAGTTCCTGTCAAGGCAGCAGCTACTCTTCCTGGGGTTTATTATGGATCCCCATTAGTTCCTGTCAAGGTAGCAGCTACTATTCTTGGGGTTTATTATGGATCCCCATTAGTTCCTGCCAAGGCAGCAGCTACTCTTCCTGGGGTTTAGTATGGATCCCCATTTGTTCCTGCCAAGGCAGCAGCTAATCTTCCTGGGGTTTATTATGGATCCCCATTAGTTCCTGCCAAGGCAGCAGCTACTCTTCCTGTGGTTTATTATGGATCCCCATTAGTTCCTGCCAAGGCAGCAGCTACTCTTCCTGTGGTTTATTATGGATCCCCATTAGTTCCTGCCAAGGCAGCAGCTACTCTTCCTGGGGTTTATTATGGATCCCCATTAGTTCCTGTCAAGGCAGCAGCTACTCTTCCTGGGGTTTATTATGGATCCCCATTAGTTCCTGCCAAGGCAGCAGCTACTCTTCCTGGGGTTTAGTATGGATCCCCATTTGTTCCTGCCAAGGCAGCAGCTACTCTTCCTGTGGTTTATTATGGATCCCCATTAGTTCCTGCCAAGGCAGCAGCTACTCTTCCTGGGGTTTATTATGGATCCCCATTAGTTCCTGCCAAGGCAGCAGCTACTCTTCCTGTGGTTTATTATGGATCCCCATTAGTTCCTGTCAAGGTAGCAGCTACTCTTCCTGGGGTTTATTATGGATCCCCATTAGTTCCTGCCAAGGCAGCAGCTACTCTTCCTGTGGTTTATTATGGATCCCCATTAGTTCCTGTCAAGGTAGCAGCTACTCTTCCTGTTTTTTTTATGGATCCCCATTAGTTCCTGTCAAGGCAGCAGCTACACTTCCTGGGGTTGATTATGGATAATCATTAGTTCCTGTCAAGGCAGCAGCTACACTTCCTGGGGTTTATTATGGATCCCCATTAGTTCCTGCCAAGACAGCAGCTACTCTTCCTGGGGTTTATTATGGATCCCCATTAGTTCCTGCCAAGGCAGCAGCTACTCTTCCTGGGGTTTATTATGGATCCCCATTAGTTCCTGCCAAGGCAGCAGCTACTCTTCCTGGGGTTTATTATGGATCCCCATTAGTTCCTGTCAAGGCAGCAGCTACTCTTCCTGGGGTTTATTATGGATCCCCATTAGTTCCTGCCAAGGCAGCAGCTACTCTTCCTGGGGTTTTATTATGGATCCCCATTAGTTCCTGTCAAGGCAGCAGCTACTCTTCCTGGGGTTTATTATGGATCCCCATTAGTTCCTGCCAAGGCAGCAGCTACTCTTCCTGGGGTTTATTATGGATCCCCATTAGTTCCTGTCAAGGCAGCAGCTACTCTTCCTGGGGTTTATTATGGATCCCCATTAGTTCCTGCCAAGGCAGCAGCTACTCTTCCTGGGTTTATTATGGATCCCCATTAGTTCCTGTCAAGGCAGCAGCTACTCTTCCTGGGGTTTATTATGGATCCCCATTAGTTCCTGCCAAGGCAGCAGCTACTCTTCCTGGGGGGGGTTTATTATGGATCCCCATTAGTTCCTGTCAAGGCAGCAGCTACTCTTCCTGGGGTTTATTATGGATCCCCATTAGTTCCTGCCAAGGCAGCAGCTACTCTTCCTGGGGTTTTTATGGATCCCCATTAGTTCCTGTCAAGCAGCAGCTACACTTCCTGGGTTTATTATGGATAATCATTAGTTCCTGTCAAGGCAGCAGCTACACTTCCTGGGGTTTATTATGGATCCTAATTAGTTCCTGTCAAGGCAGCAGCTACTCTTCCTGGGGTTTATTATGGATCCCCATTAGTTCCTGTCAAGGCAGCAGCTACTCTTCCTGGGGTTTATTATGGATCCCCATTAGTTCCTGCCAAGACAGCAGCTACTCTTCCTGGGGTTTATTATGGATCCCCATTAGTTCCTGTCAAGGCAGCAGCTACTCTTCCTGGGGTTTATTATGGATCCCCATTAGTTCCTGTCAAGGCAGCAGCTACTCTTCCTGGGGTTTATTATGGATCCCCATTAGTTCCTGTCAAGGCAGCAGCTACTCTTCCTGGGGTTTATTATGGATCCCCATTAGTTCCTGCCAAGGCAGCAGCTACTCTTCCTGGGGTTTATTATGGATCCTCATTAGTTCCTGTCAAGGCAGCAGCTACTCTTCCTGGGGTTTATTATGGATCCCCATTAGTTCCTGCCAAGGCAGCAGCTACTCTTCCTGGGGTTTATTATGGATCTCCATTAGTTCCTGCCAAGGCAGCAGCTACTCTTCCTGGGGTTTATTATGGATCCCCATTAGTTCCTGTCAAGGCAGCAGCTACACTTCCTGGGGTTTATTATGGATCCTCATTAGTTCCTGTCAAGGCAGCAGCTACTCTTCCTGGGGTTTATTATGGATCCCCATTAGTTCCTGTCAAGGCAGCAGCTACTCTTCCTGGGGTTTATTATGGATCCCCATTAGTTCCTGCCAAGGCAGCAGCTACTCTTCCTGGGGTTTATTATGGATCCCCATTAGTTCCTGCCAAGGCAGCAGCTACTCTTCCTGGGGTTTATTATGGATCCCCATTAGTTCCTGTCAAGGCAGCAGCTACTCTTCCTGGGGTTTATTATGGATCCCCATTAGTTCCTGCCAAGGCAGCAGCTACTCTTCCTGGGGTTTGTTATGGATCCCCATTAGTTCCTGTCAAGGCAGCAGCTACACTTCCTGGGGTTTATTATGGATCCCCATTAGTTCCTGCCAAGGCAGCAGCTACTCTTCCTGGGGTTTTTATGGATCCTCATTAGTTCCTGTCAAGGCAGCAGCTACTCTTCTGGGGTTTATTATGGATCCCCATTAGTTCCTGTCAAGGCAGCAGCTACTCTTCCTGGGGTTTATTATGGATCCCCATTAGTTCCTGCCAAGGCAGCAGCTACTCTTCATGGGGTTTATTATGGATGCCCATTAGTTCCTGCCAAGGCAGCAGCTACTCTTCCTGGGGTTTATTATGGATCCCCATTAGTTCCTGTCAAGGCAGCAGCTACTCTTCCTGGGGTTTATTATGGATCCCCATTAGTTCCTGCCAAGGCAGCAGCTACTCTTCCTGGGGTTTATTATGGATCCCCATTAGTTCCTGTCAAGGCAGCAGCTACACTTCCTGGGGTTTATTATGGATCCCCATTAGTTCCTGCCAAGGCAGCAGCTACTCTTCCTGGGTTTTATTATGGATCCCCATTAGTTCCTGTCAAGGCAGCAGCTACACTTCCTGGGGTTTATTATGGATAATCATTAGTTCCTGTCAAGGCAGCAGCTACTCTTCCTGGGGTTTATTATGGATCCTCATTAGTTCCTGTCAAGGCAGCAGCTACTCTTCCTGGGGTTTATTATGGATCCCCATTAGTTCCTGCCAAGGCAGCAGCTACTCTTCCTGGGGTTTATTATGGATCCCCATTAGTTCCTGCCAAGGCAGCAGCTACTCTTCCTGGGGTTTATTATGGATCCCCATTAGTTCCTGTCAAGGCAGCAGCTACTCTTCCTGGGGTTTATTATGGATCCCCATTAGTTCCTGTCAAGGCAGCAGCTACTCTTCCTGGGGTTTATTATGGATCCCCATTAGTTCCTGTCAAGGCAGCAGCTACTCTTCCTGGGGTTTATTATGGATCCCCATTAGTTCCTGTCAAGGCAGCAGCTACTCTTCCTGGGGTTTATTATGGATCCCCATTAGTTCCTGTCAAGGCAGCAGCTACTCTTCCTGGGGTTTATTATGGATCCCCATTAGTTCCTGTCAAGGCAGCAGCTACTCTTCCTGGGGTTTATTATGGATCCCCATTAGTTCCTGTCAAGGCAGCAGCTACTCTTCCTGGGGTTTATTATGGATCCTCATTAGTTCCTGTCAAGGCAGCAGCTACTCTTCCTGGGGTTTATTATGGATCCCCATTAGTTCCTGCCAAGGCAGCAGCTACTCTTCCTGGGGTTTATTATGGATCTCCATTAGTTCCTGCCAAGGCAGCAGCTACTCTTCCCCTGGGGTTTATTATGGATCCCCATTAGTTCCTGTCAAGGCAGCAGCTACACTTCCTGGGGTTTATTATGGATCCTCATTAGTTCCTGTCAAGGCAGCAGCTACTCTTCCTGGGGTTTATTATGGATCCCCATTAGTTCCTGTCAAGGCAGCAGCTACTCTTCCTGGGGTTTATTATGGATCCCCATTAGTTCCTGCCAAGGCAGCATCTACTCTTCCTGGGGTTTATTATGGATGCCCATTAGTTCCTGCCAAGGCAGCAGCTACTCTTCCTGGGGTTTATTATGGATCCCCATTAGTTCCTGTCAAGGCAGCAGCTACTCTTCCTGGGGTTTATTATGGATCCCCATTAGTTCCTGCCAAGGCAGCAGCTACTCTTCCTGGGGTTTGTTATGGATCCCCATTAGTTCCTGTCAAGGCAGCAGCTACACTTCCTGGGGTTTATTATGGATCCCCATTAGTTCCTGCCAAGGCAGCAGCTACTCTTCCTGTTTTTTATGGATCCTCATTAGTTCCTGTCAAGGCAGCAGCTACTCTTCATGGGGTTTATTATGGATCCCCATTAGTTCCTGTCAAGGCAGCAGCTACTCTTCCTGGGGATTATTATGGATCCCCATTAGTTCCTGCCAAGGCAGCATCTACTCTTCATGGGGTTTATTATGGATGCCCATTAGTTCCTGCCAAGGCAGCAGCTACTCTTCCTGTGGTTTATTATGGATCCCCATTAGTTCCTGTCAAGGCAGCAGCTACTCTTCCTGGGGTTTATTATGGATCCCCATTAGTTCCTGCCAAGGCAGCAGCTACTCTTCCTGGGGGTTTGTTATGGATCCCCATTAGTTCCTGTCAAGGCAGCAGCTACACTTCCTGGGGTTTATTATGGATCCCCATTAGTTCCTGCCAAGGCAGCAGCTACTCTTCCTGTTTTTTATGGATCCCCATTAGTTCCTGTCAAGGCAGCAGCTACACTTCCTGGGGTTGATTATGGATAATCATTAGTTCCTGTCAAGGCAGCAGCTACACTTCCTGGGGTTTATTATGGATCCTAATTAGTTCCTGTCAAGGCAGCAGCTACTCTTCCTGGGGTTTATTATGGATCCCCATTAGTTCCTGCCAAGGCAGCAGCTACTCTTCCTGGGGTTTATTATGGATCCCCATTAGTTCCTGCCAAGGCAGCAGCTACTCTTCCTGGGGTTTATTATGGATCCCCATTAGTTCCGTCAAGGCAGCAGTTACTCTTCCTGGGGTTTATTATGGAACCCTATTAGTTCCTTCAAGACAGCAGCTTCTCTTCCTGGGGTTTAGTATGGATCCCCATTAGTTCCTGTCAAGGCAGCAGCTACTCTTCCTGGGGTTTATTATGGATCCCCATTAGTTCCTGTCAAGGCAGCAGCTACTCTTCCTGGGGTTTATTATGATGGATCCCCATTAGTTCCTGCCAAGGCAGCAGCTACTCTTCCTGGGGTTTATTATGGATCCCCATTAGTTCCTGCCAAGGCAGCAGCTACTCTTCCTGGGGTTTATTATGGATCCCCATTAGTTCCTGTCAAGGCAGCAGCTACTCTTCCTGGGGTTTATTATGGATCCCCATTAGTTCCTGTCAAGGCAGCAGCTACTCTTCTTGGGGTTTATTATGGATCCCCATTAGTTCCTGCCAAGGCAGCAGCTACTCTTCCTGGGGTTTATTATGGATCCCCATTTGTTCCTGCCAAGGCAGCAGCTACTCTTCCTGGGGTTTATTATGGATCCCCATTAGTTCCTGCCAAGGCAGCAGCTACTCTTCCTGGGGTTTATTATGGATCCCCATTAGTTCCTGCCAAGGCAGCAGCTACTCTTCCTGGGGTTTATTATGGATCCCCATTAGTTCCTGTCAAGGCAGCAGCTACTCTTCCTGGGGTTTATTATGGATCCCCATTAGTTCCTGTCAAGGCAGCAGCTACTCTTCCTGGGGTTTATTATGGATCCCCATTAGTTCCTGTCAAGGCAGCAGCTACTCTTCCTGGGGTTTATTATGGATCCCCATTAGTTCCTGCCAAGGCAGCAGCTACTCTTCCTGGGGTTTATTATGGATCCCCATTAGTTCCTGCCAAGGCAGCAGCTACTCTTCCTGGGGTTTATTATGGATCCCCATTAGTTCCTGCCAAGGCAGCAGCTACTCTTCCTGGGGTTTATTATGGATCCCCATTAGTTCCTGCCAAGGCAGCAGCTACTCTTCCTGGGGTTTATTATGGATCCCCATTAGTTCCTGCCAAGGCAGCAGCTACTCTTCCTGGGGTTTATTATGGATCCCCATTAGTTCCTGTCAAGGCAGCAGCTACTCTTCCTGGGGTTTATTATGGATCCCCATTAGTTCCTGCCAAGGCAGCAGCTACTCTTCCTGGGGTTTATTATGGATCCCCATTAGTTCCTGTCAAGGCAGCAGCTACTCTTCCTGGGGTTTATTATGGATCCCCATTAGTTCCTGTCAAGGCAGCAGCTACTCTTCCTGGGGTTTATTATGGATCCCCATTAGTTCCTGTCAAGGCAGCAGCTACTCTTCCTGGGGTTTATTATGGATCCCCATTAGTTCCTGTCAAGGCAGCAGCTACTCTTCCTGGGGTTTATTATGGATCCCCATTAGTTCCTGTCAAGGCAGCAGCTACTCTTCCTGGGGTTTATTATGGATCCCCATTAGTTCCTGCCAAGGCAGCAGCTACTCTTCCTGGGGTTTATTATGGATCCCCATTAGTTCCTGTCAAGGCAGCAGCTACTCTTCCTGGGGTTTATTATGGATCCCCATTAGTTCCTGTCAAGGCAGCAGCTACTCTTCCTGGGGTTTATTATGGATCCCCATTAGTTCCTGTCAAGGCAGCAGCTACTCTTCCTGGGGTTTATTATGGATCCCCATTAGTTCCTGTCAAGGCAGCAGCTACTCTTCCTGGGGTTTATTATGGATCCCCATTAGTTCCTGCCAAGGCAGCAGCTACTCTTCCTGGGGTTTATTATGGATCCCCATTAGTTCCTGCCAAGGCAGCAGCTACTCTTCCTGGGGTTTATTATGGATCCCCATTAGTTCCTGCCAAGGCAGCAGCTACTCTTCCTGGGGTTTATTATGGATCCCCATTAGTTCCTGTCAAGGCAGCAGCTACTCTTCCTGGGGTTTATTATGGATCCCCATTAGTTCCTGCCAAGGCAGCAGCTACTCTTCCTGGGGTTTATTATGGATCCCCATTAGTTCCTGCCAAGGCAGCAGCTACTCTTCCTGGGGTTTATTATGGATCCCCATTAGTTCCTGCCAAGGCAGCAGCTACTCTTCCTGGGGTTTATTATGGATCCCCATTAGTTCCTGTCAAGGCAGCAGCTACTCTTCCTGGGGTTTATTATGGATCCCCATTAGTTCCTGCCAAGGCAGCAGCTACTCTTCCTGGGGTTTATTATGGATCCCCATTAGTTCCTGTCAAGGCAGCAGCTACTCTTCCTGGGGTTTATTATGGATCCCCATTAGTTCCTGTCAAGGCAGCAGCTACTCTTCCTGGGGTTTATTATGGATCCCCATTAGTTCCTGCCAAGGCAGCAGCTACTCTTCCTGGGGTTTATTATGGATCCCCATTAGTTCCTGCCAAGGCAGCAGCTACTCTTCCTGGGGTTTATTATGGATCCCCATTAGTTCCTGCCAAGGCAGCAGCTACTCTTCCTGGGGTTTATTATGGATCCCCATTAGTTCCTGCCAAGGCAGCAGCTACTCTTCCTGGGGTTTATTATGGATCCCCATTAGTTCCTGTCAAGGCAGCAGCTACTCTTCCTGGGGTTTATTATGGATCCCCATTAGTTCCTGTCAAGGCAGCAGCTACTCTTCCTGGGGTTTATTATGGATCCCCATTAGTTCCTGCCAAGGCAGCAGCTACTCTTCCTGGGGTTTATTATGGATCCCCATTAGTTCCTGTCAAGGCAGCAGCTACTCTTCCTGGGGTTTATTATGGATCCCCATTAGTTCCTGTCAAGGCAGCAGCTACTCTTCCTGGGGTTTATTATGGATCCCCATTAGTTCCTGTCAAGGCAGCAGCTACTCTTCCTGGGGTTTATTATGGATCCCCATTAGTTCCTGTCAAGGCAGCAGCTACTCTTCCTGGGGTTTATTATGGATCCCCATTAGTTCCTGCCAAGGCAGCAGCTACTCTTCCTGGGGTTTATTATGGATCCCCATTAGTTCCTGCCAAGGCAGCAGCTACTCTTCCTGGGGTTTATTATGGATCCCCATTAGTTCCTGTCAAGGCAGCAGCTACTCTTCCTGGGGTTTATTATGGATCCCCATTAGTTCCTGCCAAGGCAGCAGCTACTCTTCCTGGGGTTTATTATGGATCCCCATTAGTTCCTGCCAAGGCAGCAGCTACTCTTCCTGGGGTTTATTATGGATCCCCATTAGTTCCTGTCAAGGCAGCAGCTACTCTTCCTGGGGTTTATTATGGATCCCCATTAGTTCCTGCCAAGGCAGCAGCTACTCTTCCTGGGGTTTATTATGGATCCCCATTAGTTCCTGTCAAGGCAGCAGCTACTCTTCCTGGGGTTTATTATGGATCCCCATTAGTTCCTGTCAAGGCAGCAGCTACTCTTCCTGGGGTTTATTATGGATCCCCATTAGTTCCTGTCAAGGCAGCAGCTACTCTTCCTGGGGTTTATTATGGATCCCCATTAGTTCCTGTCAAGGCAGCAGCTACTCTTCCTGGGGTTTATTATGGATCCCCATTAGTTCCTGCCAAGGCAGCAGCTACTCTTCCTGGGGTTTATTATGGATCCCCATTAGTTCCTGCCAAGGCAGCAGCTACTCTTCCTGGGGTTTATTATGGATCCCCATTAGTTCCTGCCAAGGCAGCAGCTACTCTTCCTGGGGTTTATTATGGATCCCCATTAGTTCCTGCCAAGGCAGCAGCTACTCTTCCTGGGGTTTATTATGGATCCCCATTAGTTCCTGCCAAGGCAGCAGCTACTCTTCCTGGGGTTTATTATGGATCCCCATTAGTTCCTGCCAAGGCAGCAGCTACTCTTCCTGTGGTTTATTATGGATCCCCATTAGTTCCTGTCAAGGCAGCAGCTACTCTTCCTGGGGTTTATTATGGATCCCCATTAGTTCCTGCCAAGGCAGCAGCTACTCTTCCTGGGGTTTATTATGGATCCCCATTAGTTCCTGTCAAGGCAGCAGCTACTCTTCCTGGGGTTTATTATGGATCCCCATTAGTTCCTGTCAAGGCAGCAGCTACTCTTCCTGGGGTTTATTATGGATCCCCATTAGTTCCTGTCAAGGCAGCAGCTACTCTTCCTGGGGTTTATTATGGATCCCCATTAGTTCCTGTCAAGGCAGCAGCTACTCTTCCTGGGGTTTATTATGGATCCCCATTAGTTCCTGCCAAGGCAGCAGCTACGCTTCCTGGGGTTTATTATGGATCCCCATTAGTTCCTGCCAAGGCAGCAGCTACTCTTCCTGTTTTTTTTATGGATCCCCATTAGTTCCTGTCAAGGCAGCAGCTACACTTCCTGGGGTTGATTATGGATAATCATTAGTTCCTGCCAAGGCAGCAGCTACTCTTCCTGGGGTTTATTATGGATCCCCATTAGTTCCTGCCAAGGCAGCAGCTACTCTTCCTGTGGTTTATTATGGATCCCCATTAGTTCCTGTCAAGGTAGCAGCTACTCTTCCTGGGGTTTATTATGGATCCCCATTAGTTCCTGCCAAGGCAGCAGCTACTCTTCCTGGGGTTTATTATGGATCCCCATTAGTTCCTGTCAAGGCAGCAGCTACTCTTCCTGGGGTTTATTATGGATCCCCATTAGTTCCTGTCAAGGCAGCAGCTACTCTTCCTGGGGTTTATTATGGATCCCCATTAGTTCCTGCCAAGGCAGCAGCTACTCTTCCTGGGGTTTATTATGGATCCCCATTAGTTCCTGTCAAGGCAGCAGCTACTCTTCCTGGGGTTTATTATGGATCCCCATTAGTTCCTGTCAAGGCAGCAGCTACTCTTCCTGGGGTTTATTATGGATCCCCATTAGTTCCTGTCAAGGCAGCAGCTACTCTTCCTGGGGTTTATTATGGATCCCCATTAGTTCCTGTCAAGGCAGCAGCTACTCTTCCTGGGGTTTATTATGGATCCCCATTAGTTCCTGCCAAGGCAGCAGCTACTCTTCCTGGGGTTTATTATGGATCCCCATTAGTTCCTGCCAAGGCAGCAGCTACTCTTCCTGGGGTTTATTATGGATCCCCATTAGTTCCTGTCAAGGCAGCAGCTACTCTTCCTGGGGTTTATTATGGATAATCATTAGTTCCTGTCAAGGCAGCAGCTACTCTTCCTGGGGTTTATTATGGATCCTCATTAGTTCCTGTCAAGGCAGCAGCTACTCTTCCTGGGGTTTATTATGGATCCCCATTAGTTCCTGCCAAGGCAGCAGCTACTCTTCCTGGGGTTTATTATGGATCCCCATTAGTTCCTGTCAAGGCAGCAGCTACTCTTCCTGGGGTTTATTATGGATCCCCATTAGTTCCTGCCAAGGCAGCAGCTACTCTTCCTGGGGTTTATTATGGATCCCCATTAGTTCCTGTCAAGGCAGCAGCTACTCTTCCTGGGGTTTATTATGGATCCCCATTAGTTCCTGTCAAGGCAGCAGCTACTCTTCCTGGGGTTTATTATGGATCCCCATTAGTTCCTGTCAAGGCAGCAGCTACTCTTCCTGGGGTTTATTATGGATCCCCATTAGTTCCTGTCAAGGCAGCAGCTACTCTTCCTGGGGTTTATTATGGATCCCCATTAGTTCCTGTCAAGGCAGCAGCTACTCTTCCTGGGGTTTATTATGGATCCCCATTAGTTCCTGCCAAGGCAGCAGCTACTCTTCCTGGGGTTTATTATGGATCCCCATTAGTTCCTGCCAAGGCAGCAGCTACTCTTCCTGGGGTTTATTATGGATCCCCATTAGTTCCTGTCAAGGCAGCAGCTACTCTTCCTGTTTTTATGGATCCCCATTAGTTCCTGTCAAGGCAGCAGCTACTCTTCCTGGGGTTGATTATGGATAATCATTAGTTCCTGTCAAGGCAGCAGCTACACTTCCTGGGGTTTATTATGGATCCCCATTAGTTCCTGTCAAGGCAGCAGCTACTCTTCCTGGGGTTTATTATGGATCCCCATTAGTTCCTGCCAAGGCAGCAGCTACTCTTCCTGGGGTTTATTATGGATCCCCATTAGTTCCTGCCAAGGCAGCAGCTACTCTTCCTGGGGTTTATTATGGATCCCCATTAGTTCCTGTCAAGGCAGCAGCTACTCTTCCTGGGGTTTATTATGGATCCCCATTAGTTCCTGCCAAGGCAGCAGCTACTCTTCCTGGGGTTTATTATGGATCCCCATTAGTTCCTGCCAAGGCAGCAGCTACTCTTCCTGGGGTTTATTATGGATCCCCATTAGTTCCTGTCAAGGCAGCAGCTACTCTTCCTGGGGTTTATTATGGATCCCCATTAGTTCCTGTCAAGGCAGCAGCTACTCTTCTG
Source organism: Oncorhynchus nerka (assembly GCF_034236695.1). NCBI lineage: Eukaryota > Metazoa > Chordata > Actinopteri > Salmoniformes > Salmonidae > Oncorhynchus > Oncorhynchus nerka. The sequence continues at coordinate 44,801,073 of NC_088414.1, forward strand.
GGGTTTATTATGGATCCCCATTAGTTCCTGCCAAGGCAGCAGCTACTCTTCCTGGGGTTTATTATGGATCCCCATTAGTTCCTGCCAAGGCAGCAGCTACTCTTCCTGGGGTTTATTATGGATCCCCATTAGTTCCTGTCAAGGCAGCAGCTACTCTTCCTGGGGTTTATTATGGATCCCCATTAGTTCCTGTCAAGGCAGCAGCTACTCTTCCTGGGGTTTATTATGGATCCCCATTAGTTCCTGTCAAGGCAGCAGCTACTCTTCCTGGGGTTTATTATGGATCCCCATTAGTTCCTGTCAAGGCAGCAGCTACTCTTCCTGGGTTTATTATGGATCCCCATTAGTTCCTGTCAAGGCAGCAGCTACTCTTCCTGGGGTTTATTATGGATCCCCATTAGTTCCTGCCAAGGCAGCAGCTACTCTTCCTGGGGTTTATTATGGATCCCCATTAGTTCCTGCCAAGGCAGCAGCTACTCTTCCTGGGGTTTATTATGGATCCCCATTAGTTCCTGTCAAGGCAGCAGCTACTCTTCCTGGGGTTGATTATGGATCCTCATTAGTTCCTGCCAAGGCAGCAGCTACTCTTCCTGGGGTTTATTATGGATCCCCATTAGTTCCTGTCAAGGCAGCAGCTACTCTTCCTGGGGTTTATTATGGATCCCCATTAGTTCCTGCCAAGGCAGCAGCTACTCTTCCTGGGGTTTATTATGGATCCCCATTAGTTCCTGCCAAGGCAGCAGCTACTCTTCCTGTGGTTTATTATGGATCCCCATTAGTTCCTGTCAAGGTAGCAGCTACTCTTCCTGTTTTTTTTATGGATCCCCATTAGTTCCTGTCAAGGCAGCAGCTACTCTTCCTGGGGTTTATTATGGATCCCCATTAGTTCCTGCCAAGGCAGCAGCTACTCTTCCTGGGGTTTATTATGGATCCCCATTAGTTCCTGTCAAGGCAGCAGCTACTCTTCCTGGGGTTTACTATGGATCCCCATTAGATCCTGTCAAGGCAGCAGCTACTCTTCCTGGGGTTTATTATGGATCCCCATTAGTTCCTGTCAAGGCAGCAGCTACTCTTCCTGCGGTTTATTATGGATCCCCATTAGTTCCTGTCAAGGCAGCAGCTACTCTTCCTGGGGTTTATTATGGATCCCCATTAGTTCCTGCCAAGGCAGCAGCTACGCTTCCTGGGGTTTATTATGGATCCCCATTAGTTCCTGCCAAGGCAGCAGCTACTCTTCCTGGGGTTTATTATGGATCCCCATTAGTTCCTGTCAAGGCAGCAGCTACTCTTCCTGGGGTTTATTATGGATAATCATTAGTTCCTGTCAAGGCAGCAGCTACACTTCCTGGGGTTTATTATGGATCCTAATTAGTTCCTGTCAAGGCAGCAGCTACTCTTCCTGGGGTTTATTATGGATCCCCATTAGTTCCTGCCAAGGCAGCAGCTACTCTTCCTGGGGTTTATTATGGATCCCCATTAGTTCCTGCCAAGGCAGCAGCTACTCTTCCTGGGGTTTATTATGGATCCCCATTAGTTCCTGCCAAGGCAGCAGCTACTCTTCCTGGGGTTTATTATGGATCCCCATTAGTTCCTGTCAAGGTAGCAGCTACTCTTCCTGGGGTTTATAATGGATCCCCATTAGTTCCTGTCAAGGCAGCAGCTACTCTTCCTGGGGTTTATTATGGATCCCCATTAGTTCCTGTCAAGGCAGCAGCTACTCTTCCTGGGGTTTATTATGGATCCCCATTAGTTCCTGCCAAGGCAGCAGCTACTCTTCCTGGGGTTTATTATGGATCCCCATTAGTTCCTGTCAAGGCAGCAGCTACTCTTCCTGGGGTTTATTATGGATCCCCATTAGTTCCTGCCAAGGCAGCAGCTACTCTTCCTGGGGTTTATTATGGATCCCCATTAGTTCCTGCCAAGGCAGCAGCTACTCTTCCTGTTTTTTTATGGATCCCCATTAGTTCCTGTCAAGGCAGCAGCTACTCTTCCTGTTTTTTTTATGGATCCCCATTAGTTCCTGTCAAGGCAGCAGCTACACTTCCTGGGGTTGATTATGGATAATCATTAGTTCCTGTCAAGGCAGCAGCTACTCTTCCTGGGGTTTATTATGGATCCCCATTAGTTCCTGTCAAGGCAGCAGCTACTCTTCCTGGGGTTTATTATGGATCCCCATTAGTTCCTGCCAAGGCAGCAGCTACTCTTCCTGGGGTTTATTATGGATCCCCATTAGTTCCTGTCAAGGCAGCAGCTACTCTTCCTGGGGTTTATTATGGATCCCCATTAGTTCCTGTCAAGGCAGCAGCTACTCTTCCTGGGGTTTATTATGGATCCCCATTAGTTCCTGTCAAGGCAGCAGCTACTCTTCCTGGGGTTTATTATGGATCCCCATTAGTTCCTGTCAAGGCAGCAGCTACTCTTCCTGGGGTTTATTATGGATCCCCATTAGTTCCTGTCAAGGTAGCAGCTACTCTTCCTGGGGTTTATTATGGATCCCCATTAGTTCCTGTCAAGGCAGCAGCTACTCTTCCTGGGGTTTATTATGGATCCCCATTAGTTCCTGCCAAGGCAGCAGCTACTCTTCCTGGGGTTTAGTATGGATCCCCATTTGTTCCTGCCAAGGCAGCAGCTACTCTTCCTGGGGTTTATTATGGATCCCCATTAGTTCCTGCCAAGGCAGCAGCTACTCTTCCTGGGGTTTATTATGGATCCCCATTAGTTCCTGTCAAGGCAGCAGCTACTCTTCCTGGGGTTTATTATGGATCCCATTAGTTCCTGCCAAGGCAGCAGCTACTCTTCCTGGGGTTTATTATGGATCCCCATTAGTTCCTGCCAAGGCAGCAGCTACTCTTCCTGGGGTTTTTTATGGATCCCCATTAGTTCCTGTCAAGGCAGCAGCTACACTTCCTGGGGTTGATTATGGATAATCATTAGTTCCTGTCAAGGCAGCAGCTACACTTCCTGGGGTTTATTATGGATCCTAATTAGTTCCTGTCAAGGCAGCAGCTACTCTTCCTGGGGTTTATTATGGATCCCCATTAGTTCCTGCCAAGGCAGCAGCTACTCTTCCTGGGGTTTATTATGGATCCCCATTAGTTCCTGCCAAGGCAGCAGCTACTCTTCCTGGGGTTTATTATGGATCCCCATTAGTTCCTGCCAAGGCAGCAGCTACTCTTCCTGGGGTTTATTATGGATCCCCATTAGTTCCTGTCAAGGCAGCAGCTACTCTTCCTGGGGTTTATTATGGATCCCCATTAGTTCCTGCCAAGGCAGCAGCTACTCTTCCTGGGGTTTATTATGGATCCCCATTAGTTCCTGTCAAGGCAGCAGCTACTCTTCCTGGGGTTTATTATGGATCCCCATTAGTTCCTGCCAAGGCAGCAGCTACTCTTCCTGGGGTTTATTATGGATCCCCATTAGTTCCTGCCAAGGCAGCAGCTACTCTTCCTGGGGTTTATTATGGATCCCCATTAGTTCCTGTCAAGGCAGCAGCTACTCTTCCTGGGGTTTATTATGGATCCCCATTAGTTCCTGTCAAGGCAGCAGCTACTCTTCCTGGGGTTTATTATGGATCCCCATTAGTTCCTGTCAAGGCAGCAGCTACTCTTCCTGGGGTTTATTATGGATCCCCATTAGTTCCTGTCAAGGCAGCAGCTACTCTTCCTGGGGTTTATTATGGATCCCCATTAGTTCCTGTCAAGGCAGCAGCTACTCTTCCTGGGGTTTATTATGGATCCCCATTAGTTCCTGTCAAGGCAGCAGCTACTCTTCCTGGGGTTTATTATGGATCCCCATTAGTTCCTGTCAAGGCAGCAGCTACTCTTCCTGGGGTTTATTATGGATCCCCATTAGTTCCTGTCAAGGCAGCAGCTACTCTTCCTGGGGTTTATTATGGATCCCCATTAGTTCCTGCCAAGGCAGCAGCTACTCTTCCTGGGGTTTATTATGGATCCCCATTAGTTCCTGCCAAGGCAGCAGCTACTCTTCCTGGGGTTTATTATGGATCCCCATTAGTTCCTGTCAAGGCAGCAGCTACTCTTCCTGGGGTTTATTATGGATCCCCATTAGTTCCTGTCAAGGCAGCAGCTACTCTTCCTGGGGTTTATTATGGATCCCCATTAGTTCCTGTCAAGGCAGCAGCTACTCTTCCTGGGGTTTATTATGGATCCCCATTAGTTCCTGCCAAGGCAGCAGCTACTCTTCCTGGGGTTTATTATGGATCCCCATTAGTTCCTGCCAAGGCAGCAGCTACTCTTCCTGTTTTTATGGATCCCCATTAGTTCCTGTCAAGGCAGCAGCTACTCTTCCTGTTTTTATGGATCCCCATTAGTTCCTGTCAAGGCAGCAGCTACACTTCCTGGGGTTGATTATGGATAATCATTAGTTCCTGTCAAGGCAGCAGCTACACTTCCTGGGGTTTATTATGGATCCTAATTAGTTCCTGTCAAGGCAGCAGCTACTCTTCCTGGGGTTTATTATGGATCCCCATTAGTTCCTGTCAAGGCAGCAGCTACTCTTCCTGGGGTTTATTATGGATCCCCATTAGTTCCTGCCAAGGCAGCAGCTACTCTTCCTGGGGTTTATTATGGATCCCCATTAGTTCCTGTCAAGGCAGCAGCTACTCTTCCTGGGGTTTATTATGGATCCCCATTAGTTCCTGCCAAGGCAGCAGCTACTCTTCCTGGGGTTTATTATGGATCCCCATTAGTTCCTGCCAAGGCAGCAGCTACTCTTCCTGGGGTTTATTATGGATCCCCATTAGTTCCTGTCAAGGCAGCAGCTACTCTTCCTGGGGTTTATTATGGATCCCCATTAGTTCCTGTCAAGGCAGCAGCTACTCTTCCTGGGGTTTATTATGGATCCCATTAGTTCCTGCCAAGGCAGCAGCTACTCTTCCTGGGGTTTAGTATGGATCCCCATTTGTTCCTGCCAAGGCAGCAGCTACTCTTCCTGTGGTTTATTATGGATCCCCATTAGTTCCTGCCAAGGCAGCAGCTACTCTTCCTGGGGTTTATTATGGATCCCCATTAGTTCCTGCCAAGGCAGCAGCTACTCTTCCTGGGTTTATTATGGATCCCCATTAGTTCCTGTCAAGGCAGCAGCTACTCTTCCTGGGGTTTATTATGGATCCCCATTAGTTCCTGTCAAGGCAGCAGCTACTCTTCCTGGGGTTTATTATGGATCCCCATTAGTTCCTGTCAAGGCAGCAGCTACTCTTCCTGGGGTTTATTATGGATCCCCATTAGTTCCTGTCAAGGCAGCAGCTACTCTTCCTGGGGTTTATTATGGATCCCCATTAGTTCCTGCCAAGGCAGCAGCTACTCTTCCTGGGGTTTAGTATGGATCCCCATTAGTTCCTGTCAAGGCAGCAGCTACTCTTCCTGGGGTTTATTATGGATCCCCATTAGTTCCTGTCAAGGCAGCAGCTACTCTTCCTGGGGTTTATTATGGAACCCATTAGTTCCTGCCAAGACAGCAGCTACTCTTCCTGGGGTTTATTATGGATCCCCATTAGTTCCTGTCAAGGCAGCAGCTACTCTTCCTGGGGTTTATTATGGATCCCCATTAGTTCCTGTCAAGGCAGCAGCTACTCTTCCTGGGGTTTATTATGGATCCCCATTAGTTCCTGCCAAGGCAGCAGCTACTCTTCCTGGGGTTTATTATGGATCCCCATTAGTTCCTGCCAAGGCAGCAGCTACTCTTCCTGGGGTTTATTATGGATCCCCATTAGTTCCTGTCAAGGCAGCAGCTACTCTTCCTGGGGTTTATTATGGATCCCCATTAGTTCCTGTCAAGGTAGCAGCTACTCTTCCTGGGGTTTATTATGGATCCCCATTAGTTCCTGTCAAGGCAGCAGCTACTCTTCCTGGGGTTTATTATGGATCCCCATTAGATCCTGTCAAGGCAGCAGCTACTCTTCCTGGGGTTTATTATGGATCCCCATTAGTTCCTGTCAAGGCAGCAGCTACTCTTCCTGGGGTTTATTATGGATCCCCATTAGTTCCTGTCAAGGCAGCAGCTACTCTTCCTGGGGTTTATTATGGATCCCCATTAGTTCCTGTCAAGGCAGCAGCTACTCTTCCTGGGGTTTATTATGGATCCCCATTAGTTCCTGTCAAGGCAGCAGCTACTCTTCCTGGGGTTTATTATGGATCCCCATTAGTTCCTGTCAAGGCAGCAGCTACTCTTCTTGCGGTTTATTATGGATCCCCATTAGTTCCTGTCAAGGTAGCAGGTACTATTCTTGGGGTTTATGATGGATCCCCATTAGTTCCTGCCAAGGCAGCAGCTACTCTTCCTGGGGTTTATTATGGATCCCCATTAGTTCCTGCCAAGGCAGCAGCTACTCTTCCTGTGGTTTATTATGGATCCCCATTAGTTCCTGTCAAGGTAGCAGCTACTCTTCCTGGGGTTTATTATGGATCCCCATTAGTTCCTGCCAAGGCAGCAGCTACTCTTCCTGTGGTTTATTATGGATCCCCATTAGTTCCTGTCAAGGTAGCAGCTACTCTTCCTGTTTTTTTTATGGATCCCCATTAGTTCCTGTCAAGGCAGCAGCTACACTTCCTGGGATTGATTATGGATAATCATTAGTTCCTGTCAAGGCAGCAGCTACACTTCCTGGGGTTTATTATGGATCCTAATTAGTTCCTGTCAAGGCAGCAGCTACTCTTCCTGGGGTTTATTATGGATCCCCATTAGTTCCTGCCAAGGCAGCAGCTACTCTTCCTGGGGTTTATTATGGATCCCCATTAGTTCCTGCCAAGGCAGCAGCTACTCTTCCTGGGGTTTATTATGGATCCCCATTAGTTCCTGTCAAGGCAGCAGCTACTCTTCCTGGGGTTTATTATGGATCCCCATTAGTTCCTGTCAAGGCAGCAGCTACTCTTCCTGGGGTTTATTATGGATCCCCATTAGTTCCTGCCAAGGCAGCAGCTACTCTTCATGTGGTTTATTATGGATCCCCATTAGTTCCTGTCAAGGCAGCAGCTACTCTTCCTGGGGTTGATTATGGATAATCATTAGTTCCTGTCAAGGCAGCAGCTACACTTCCTGGGGTTTATTATGGATCCTAATTAGTTCCTGTCAAGGCAGCAGCTACTCTTCCTGGGGTTTATTATGGATCCCCATTAGTTCCTGCCAAGGCAGCAGCTACTCTTCCTGGGGTTTATTATGGATCCCCATTAGTTCCCGCCAAGGCAGCAGCTACACTTCCTGGGGTTTATTATGGATCCTAATTAGTTCCTGTCAAGGCAGCAGCTACTCTTCCTGGGGTTTATTATGGATCCCCATTAGTTCCTGCCAAGGCAGCAGCTACTCTTCCTGGGGTTTATTATGGATCCCCATTAGTTCCTGCCAAGGCAGCAGCTACTCTTCCTGGGGTTTATTATGGATCCCCATTAGTTCCCGTCAAGGCAGCAGCTACTCTTCCTGGGGTTTATTATGGATCCCCATTAGTTCCTGCCAAGGCAGCAGCTACTCTTCCTGGGGTTTATTATGGATCCCCATTAGTTCCTGTCAAGGCAGCAGCTACTCTTCCTGGGGTTTATTATGGATCCCCATTAGTTCCTGTCAAGGCAGCAGCTACTCTTCCTGGGGTTTATTATGGATCCCCATTAGTTCCTGTCAAGGCAGCAGCTACTCTTCCTGGGGTTTATTATGGATCCCCATTAGTTCCTGTCAAGGCAGCAGCTACTCTTCCTGGGGTTTATTATGGATCCCCATTAGTTCCTGTCAAGGCAGCAGCTACTCTTCCTGGGGTTTATTATGGATCCCCATTAGTTCCTGTCAAGGCAGCAGCTACTCTTCCTGGGGTTTATTATGGATCCCCATTAGTTCCTGTCAAGGCAGCAGCTACTCTTCCTGGGGTTTATTATGGATCCCCATTAGTTCCTGTCAAGGCAGCAGCTACTCTTCCTGCGGTTTATTATGGATCCTCATTAGTTCCTGTCAAGGCAGCAGCTACTCTTCCTGGGGTTTATTATGGATCCCCATTAGTTCCTGCCAAGGCAGCAGCTACTCTTCCTGGGGTTTATTATGGATCCCCATTAGTTCCTGTCAAGGCAGCAGCTACTCTTCCTGGGGTTTATTATGGATCCCTATTAGTTCCTGTCAAGGCAGCAGCTACTCTTCCTGGGGTTTATTATGGATCCCCATTAGTTCCTGTCAAGGCAGCAGCTACTCTTCTTGCGGTTTATTATGGATCCCCATTAGTTCCTGTCAAGGTAGCAGGTACTATTCTTGGGGTTTATGATGGATCCCCATCAGTTCCTGCCAAGGCAGCAGCTACTCTTCCTGGGGTTTATTATGGATCCCCATTAGTTCCTGCCAAGGCAGCAGCTACTCTTCCTGTGGTTTATTATGGATCCCCATTAGTTCCTGTCAAGGCAGCAGCTACTCTTCCTGGGGTTTATTATGGATCCCCATTAGTTCCTGCCAAGGCAGCAGCTACTCTTCCTGGGGTTTATTATGGATCCCCATTAGTTCCTGTCAAGGTAGCAGCTACTCTTCCTGTTTTTTTTATGGATCCCCATTAGTTCCTGTCAAGGCAGCAGCTACACTTCCTGGGGTTGATTATGGATAATCATTAGTTCCTGTCAAGGCAGCAGCTACACTTCCTGGGGTTTATTATGGATCCTAATTAGTTCCTGTCAAGGCAGCAGCTACTCTTCCTGGGGTTTATTATGGATCCCCATTAGTTCCTGCCAAGGCAGCAGCTACTCTTCCTGGGGTTTATTATGGATCCCCATTAGTTCCTGCCAAGGCAGCAGCTACTCTTCCTGGGGTTTATTATGGATCCCCATTAGTTCCTGCCAAGGCAGCAGCTACTCTTCCTGTGGTTTATTATGGATCCCCATTAGTTCCTGTCAAGGTAGCAGCTACTCTTCCTGTTTTTTTTATGGATCCCCATTAGTTCCTGTCAAGGCAGCAGCTACACTTCCTGGGGTTGATTATGGATAATCATTAGTTCCTGTCAAGGCAGCAGCTACACTTCCTGGGGTTTATTATGGATCCTAATTAGTTCCTGTCAAGGCAGCAGCTACTCTTCCTGGGGTTTATTATGGATCCCCATTAGTTCCTGCCAAGGCAGCAGCTACTCTTCCTGGGGTTTATTATGGATCCCCATTAGTTCCTGCCAAGGCAGCAGCTACTCTTCCTGGGGTTTATTATGGATCCCCATTAGTTCCTGTCAAGGCAGCAGCTACTCTTCCTGGGGTTTATTATGGATCCCCATTAGTTCCTGCCAAGGCAGCAGCTACTCTTCATGTGGTTTATTATGGATCCCCATTAGTTCCTGTCAAGGCAGCAGCTACTCTTCCTGGGGTTTATTATGGATCCCCATTAGTTCCTGTCAAGGCAGCAGCTACTCTTCCTGGGGTTTATTATGGATCCCCATTAGTTCCTGTCAAGGCAGCAGCTACTCTTCCTGCGGTTTATTATGGATCCTCATTAGTTCCTGTCAAGGCAGCAGCTACTCTTCCTGGGGTTTATTATGGATCCCCATTAGTTCCTGCCAAGGCAGCAGCTACTCTTCCTGGGGTTTATTATGGATCCCCATTAGTTCCTGCCAAGGCAGCAGCTACTCTTCCTGGGGTTTATTACGGATCCCCATTAGTTCCTGTCAAGGCAGCAGCTACTCTTCCTGGGGTTTATTATGGATCCCCATTAGTTCCTGCCAAGGCAGCAGCTACTCTTCCTGGGGTTTATTATGGATCCCCATTAGTTCCTGCCAAGGCAGCAGCTACTCTTCCTGGGGTTTTTATGGATCCCCATTAGTTCCTGTCAAGGCAGCAGCTACTCTTCCTGTTTTTTATGGATCCCCATTAGTTCCTGTCAAGGCAGCAGCTACACTTCCTGGGGTTGATTATGGATAATCATTAGTTCCTGTCAAGGCAGCAGCTACACTTCCTGGGGTTTATTATGGATCCTAATTAGTTCCTGTCAAGGCAGCAGCTACTCTTCCTGGGGTTTATTATGGATCCCCATTAGTTCCTGCCAAGGCAGCAGCTACTCTTCCTGGGGTTTATTATGGATCCCCATTAGTTCCTGCCAAGGCAGCAGCTACTCTTCCTGGGGTTTATTATGGATCCCCATTAGTTCCTGCCAAGGCAGCAGCTACTCTTCCTGGGGTTTATTATGATCCCCATTAGTTCCTGTCAAGGCAGCAGCTACTCTTCCTGGGGTTTATTATGGATCCCCATTAGTTCCTGCCAAGGCAGCAGCTACTCTTCCTGGGGTTTATTATGGATCCCCATTAGTTCCTGTCAAGGCAGCAGCTACTCTTCCTGGGGTTTATTATGGATCCCCATTAGTTCCTGTCAAGGCAGCAGCTACTCTTCCTGGGGTTTATTATGGATCCCCATTAGTTCCTGTCAAGGCAGCAGCTACTCTTCCTGGGGTTTATTATGGGTCATCATTAGTTCCTGCCAAGGCAGCAGCTACTCTTCCTGGGGTTTATTATGGATCCCCATTAGTTCCTGTCAAGGCAGCAGCTACTCTTCCTGGGGTTTTTATGGATCCCCATTAGTTCCTGTCAAGGCAGCAGCTACACTTCCTGGGGTTGATTATGGATAATCATTAGTTCCTGTCAAGGCAGCAGCTACACTTCCTGGGGTTTATTATGGATCCCATTAGTTCCTGTCAAGGCAGCAGCTACTCTTCCTGGGGTTTATTATGGATCCCCATTAGTTCCTGCCAAGGCAGCAGCTACTCTTCCTGGGGTTTATTATGGATCCCCATTAGTTCCTGCCAAGGCAGCAGCTACTCTTCCTGGGGTTTATTATGGATCCCCATTAGTTCCTGCCAAGGCAGCAGCTACTCTTCCTGGGGTTTATTATGGATCCCCATTAGTTCCTGTCAAGGCAGCAGCTACTCTTCCTGGGGTTTATTATGGATCCCCATTAGTTCCTGCCAAGGCAGCAGCTACTCTTCATGTGGTTTATTATGGATCCCCATTAGTTCCTGTCAAGGCAGCAGCTACTCTTCCTGGGGTTGATTATGGATAATCATTAGTTCCTGTCAAGGCAGCAGCTACACTTCCTGGGGTTTATTATGGATCCCCATTAGTTCCTGTCAAGGCAGCAGCTACTCTTCCTGGGGTTTATTATGGATCCCCATTAGTTCCTGCCAAGGCAGCAGCTACTCTTCCTGGGGTTTATTATGGATCCCCATTAGTTCCCGCCAAGGCAGCAGCTACACTTCCTGGGGTTTATTATGGATCCTAATTAGTTCCTGTCAAGGCAGCAGCTACTCTTCCTGGGGTTTATTATGGATCCCCATTAGTTCCTGCCAAGGCAGCAGCTACTCTTCCTGGGGTTTATTATGGATCCCCATTAGTTCCTGCCAAGGCAGCAGCTACTCTTCCTGGGGTTTATTATGGATCCCCATTAGTTCCTGTCAAGGCAGCAGCTACTCTTCCTGGGGTTTATTATGGAACCCTATTAGTTCCTGCCAAGACAGCAGCTACTCTTCCTGGGGTTTAGTATGGATCCCCATTAGTTCCTGTCAAGGCAGCAGCTACTCTTCCTGGGGTTTATTATGGATCCCCATTAGTTCCTGTCAAGGCAGCAGCTACTCTTCCTGGGGTTTATTATGGATCCCCATTAGTTCCTGTCAAGGCAGCAGCTACTCTTCCTGGGGTTTATTATGGATCCCCATTAGTTCCTGTCAAGGCAGCAGCTACTCTTCCTGGGGTTTATTATGGATCCCCATTAGTTCCTGCCAAGGCAGCAGCTACTCTTCCTGGGGTTTATTATGGATCCCCATTAGTTCCTGTCAAGGCAGCAGCTACTCTTCCTGGGGTTTATTATGGATCCCCATTAGTTCCTGTCAAGGCAGCAGCTACTCTTCCTGGGGTTTATTATGGATCCCCATTAGTTCCTGTCAAGGCAGCAGCTACTCTTCCTGGGGTTTATTATGGATCCTCATTAGTTCCTGTCAAGGCAGCAGCTACTCTTCCTGGGGTTTATTATGGATCCCCATTAGTTCCTGCCAAGGCAGCAGCTACTCTTCCTGGGGTTTATTATGGATCCCCATTAGTTCCTGTCAAGGCAGCAGCTACTCTTCCTGGGGTTTATTATGGATCCCCATTAGTTCCTGTCAAGGCAGCAGCTACTCTTCCTGGGGTTTATTATGGATCCCCATTAGTTCCTGTCAAGGCAGCAGCTACTCTTCCTGGGGTTTATTATGGATCCCCATTAGTTCCTGTCAAGGCAGCAGCTACTCTTCTTGGGGTTTATTATGGATCCCCATTAGTTCCTGCCAAGGCAGCAGCTACTCTTCCTGGGGTTTATTATGGATCCCCATTAGTTCCTGCCAAGGCAGCAGCTACTCTTCCTGTGGTTTATTATGGATCCCCATTAGTTCCTGTCAAGGCAGCAGCTACTCTTCCTGGGGTTTATTATGGATCCCCATTAGTTCCTGCCAAGGCAGCAGCTACTCTTCCTGTGGTTTATTATGGATCCCCATTAGTTCCTGTCAAGGTAGCAGCTACTCTTCCTGGGGTTTTTTATGGATCCCCATTAGTTCCTGTCAAGGCAGCAGCTACTCTTCCTGGGGTTGATTATGGATAATCATTAGTTCCTGTCAAGGCAGCAGCTACACTTCCTGGGGTTTATTATGGATCCTAATTAGTTCCTGTCAAGGCAGCAGCTACTCTTCCTGGGGTTTATTATGGATCCCCATTAGTTCCTGCCAAGGCAGCAGCTACTCTTCCTGGGGTTTATTATGGATCCCCATTAGTTCCTGCCAAGGCAGCAGCTACTCTTCCTGGGGTTTATTATGGATCCCCATTAGTTCCTGCCAAGGCAGCAGCTACTCTTCCTGGGGTTTATTATGGATCCCCATTAGTTCCTGTCAAGGTAGCAGCTACTCTTCCTGGGGTTTTTTATGGATCCCCATTAGTTCCTGTCAAGGCAGCAGCTACTCTTCCTGGGGTTGATTATGGATAATCATTAGTTCCTGTCAAGGCAGCAGCTACTCTTCCTGGGGTTTATTATGGATCCCCATTAGTTCCTGTCAAGGCAGCAGCTACTCTTCCTGGGGTTTATTATGGATCCCCATTAGTTCCTGCCAAGGCAGCAGCTACTCTTCCTGGGGTTTATTATGGATCCCCATTAGTTCCTGCCAAGGCAGCAGCTACTCTTCCTGGGGTTTATTATGGATCCCCATTAGTTCCTGTCAAGGCAGCAGCTACTCTTCCTGGGGTTTATTATGGATCCCCATTAGTTCCTGCCAAGGCAGCAGCTACTCTTCCTGGGGTTTATTATGGATCCCCATTAGTTCCTGTCAAGGCAGCAGCTACTCTTCCTGGGGTTTATTATGGATCCCCATTAGTTCCTGTCAAGGCAGCAGCTACTCTTCCTGGGGTTTATTATGGATCCCCATTAGTTCCTGTCAAGGCAGCAGCTACTCTTCCTGCGGTTTATTATGGATCCTCATTAGTTCCTGTCAAGGCAGCAGCTACTCTTCCTGGGGTTTATTATGGATCCCCATTAGTTCCTGCCAAGGCAGCAGCTACTCTTCCTGGGGTTTATTATGGATCCCCATTAGTTCCTGCCAAGGCAGCAGCTACTCTTCCTGGGGTTTATTATGGATCCCCATTAGTTCCTGTCAAGGCAGCAGCTACTCTTCCTGGGGTTTATTATGGATCCCCATTTAGTTCCTGCCAAGGCAGCAGCTACTCTTCCTGGGGTTTATTATGGATCCCCATTAGTTCCTGCCAAGGCAGCAGCTACTCTTCCTGTTTTTTTTATGGATCCCCATTAGTTCCTGTCAAGGCAGCAGCTACTCTTCCTGTTTTATTATGGATCCCCATTAGTTCCTGTCAAGGCAGCAGCTACTCTTCCTGGGGTTGATTATGGATAATCATTAGTTCCTGTCAAGGCAGCAGCTACACTTCCTGGGGTTTATTATGGATCCTCATTAGTTCCTGTCAAGGCAGCAGCTACTCTTCCTGGGGTTTATTATGGATCCCCATTAGTTCCTGCCAAGGCAGCAGCTACTCTTCCTGGGGTTTATTATGGATCCCCATTAGTTCCTGCCAAGGCAGCAGCTACTCTTCCTGGGGTTTATTATGGATCCCCATTAGTTCCTGCCAAGGCAGCAGCTACTCTTCCTGGGGTTTATTATGGATCCCCATTAGTTCCTGTCAAGGCAGCAGCTACTCTTCCTGGGGTTTATTATGGATCCCCATTAGTTCCTGCCAAGGCAGCAGCTACTCTTCCTGGGGTTTATTATGGATCCCCATTAGTTCCTGTCAAGGCAGCAGCTACTCTTCCTGGGGTTTATTATGGATCCCCATTAGTTCCTGTCAAGGCAGCAGCTACTCTTCCTGGGGTTTATTATGGATCCCCATTAGTTCCTGTCAAGGCAGCAGCTACTCTTCCTGCGGTTTATTATGGATCCTCATTAGTTCCTGTCAAGGCAGCAGCTACTCTTCCTGGGGTTTATTATGGATCCCCATTAGTTCCTGCCAAGGCAGCAGCTACTCTTCCTGGGGTTTATTATGGATCCCCATTAGTTCCTGTCAAGGCAGCAGCTACTCTTCCTGGGGTTTATTATGGATCCCCATTAGTTCCTGTCAAGGCAGCAGCTACTCTTCCTGGGGTTTATTATGGATCCCCATTAGTTCCTGTCAAGGCAGCAGCTACTCTTCTTGCGGTTTATTATGGATCCCCATTAGTTCCTGTCAAGGTAGCAGGTACTATTCTTGGGGTTTATGATGGATCCCCATTAGTTCCTGCCAAGGCAGCAGCTACTCTTCCTGGGGTTTATTATGGATCCCCATTAGTTCCTGCCAAGGCAGCAGCTACTCTTCCTGTGGTTTATTATGGATCCCCATTAGTTCCTGTCAAGGCAGCAGCTACTCTTCCTGGGGTTTATTATGGATCCCCATTAGTTCCTGCCAAGGCAGCAGCTACTCTTCCTGTGGTTTATTATGGATCCCCATTAGTTCCTGTCAAGGTAGCAGCTACTCTTCCTGTTTTTTTTATGGATCCCCATTAGTTCCTGTCAAGGCAGCAGCTACACTTCCTGGGGTTGATTATGGATAATCATTAGTTCCTGTCAAGGCAGCAGCTACTCTTCCTGGGGTTTATTATGGATCCCCATTAGTTCCTGTCAAGGCAGCAGCTACTCTTCCTGGGGTTTATTATGGATCCCCATTAGTTCCTGCCAAGGCAGCAGCTACTCTTCCTGGGGTTTATTATGGATCCCCATTAGTTCCTGCCAAGGCAGCAGCTACTCTTCCTGGGGTTTATTATGGATCCCCATTAGTTCCTGCCAAGGCAGCAGCTACTCTTCCTGGGGTTTATTATGGATCCCCATTAGTTCCTGTCAAGGCAGCAGCTACTCTTCCTGGGGTTTATTATGGATCCCCATTAGTTCCTGTCAAGGCAGCAGCTACTCTTCCTGGGGTTTATTATGGATCCCCATTAGTTCCTGTCAAGGCAGCAGCTACTCTTCCTGGGGTTTATTATGGATCCCCATTAGTTCCTGTCAAGGCAGCAGCTACTCTTCCTGGGGTTTATTATGGATCCTCATTAGTTCCTGTCAAGGCAGCAGCTACTCTTCCTGGGGTTTATTATGGATCCCCATTAGTTCCTGCCAAGGCAGCAGCTACTCTTCCTGGGGTTTATTATGGATCCCCATTAGTTCCTGTCAAGGCAGCAGCTAGTCTTCCTGGGGTTTATTATGGATCCCCATTAGTTCCTGTCAAGGCAGCAGCTACTCTTCCTGGGGTTTATTATGGATCCCCATTTAGTTCCTGTCAAGGCAGCAGCTACTCTTCCTGGGGTTTATTATGGATCCCCATTAGTTCCTGCCAAGGCAGCAGCTACTCTTCCTGGGGTTTTTATGGATCCCCATTAGTTCCTGTCAAGGCAGCAGCTACTCTTCCTGGGGTTTATTATGGATCCCCATTAGTTCCTGTCAAGGCAGCAGCTACACTTCCTGGGGTTTATTATGGATAATCATTAGTTCCTGTCAAGGCAGCAGCTACTCTTCCTGGGGTTTATTATGGATCCTAATTAGTTCCTGTCAAGGCAGCAGCTAGTCTTCCTGGGGTTTATTATGGATCCCCATTAGTTCCTGCCAAGGCAGCAGCTACTCTTCCTGGGGTTTATTATGGATCCCCATTAGTTCCTGCCAAGGCAGCAGCTACTCTTCCTGGGGTTTATTATGGATCCCCATTAGTTCCTGCCAAGGCAGCAGCTACTCTTCCTGGGGTTTATTATGGATCCCCATTAGTTCCTGTCAAGGCAGCAGCTACTCTTCCTGGGGTTTATTATGGATCCCCATTAGTTCCTGTCAAGGTAGCAGCTACTATTCTGGGGTTTATTATGGATCCCCATTAGTTCCTGCCAAGGCAGCAGCTACTCTTCCTGGGGTTTATTATGGATCCCCATTTGTTCCTGCCAAGGCAGCAGCTACTCTTCCTGGGGTTTATTATGGATCCCCATTAGTTCCTGCCAAGGCAGCAGCTACTCTTCCTGGGGTTTATTATGGATCCCCATTAGTTCCTGCCAAGGCAGCAGCTACTCTTCCTGGGGTTTATTATGGATCCCCATTAGTTCCTGCCAAGGCAGCAGCTACTCTTCCTGGGGTTTATTATGGATCCCCATTAGTTCCTGCCAAGGCAGCAGCTACTCTTCCTGTGGTTTATTATGGATCCCCATTAGTTCCTGTCAAGGCAGCAGCTACTCTTCCTGGGGTTTATTATGGATCCCCATTAGTTCCTGTCAAGGCAGCAGCTACTCTTCCTGGGGTTTATTATGGATCCCCATTAGTTCCTGTCAAGGCAGCAGCTACTCTTCCTGGGGTTTATTATGGATCCCCATTAGTTCCTGTCAAGGCAGCAGCTACTCTTCCTGGGGTTTATTATGGATCCCCATTAGTTCCTGTCAAGGCAGCAGCTACTCTTCCTGGGGTTTATTATGGATCCCCATTAGTTCCTGCCAAGGCAGCAGCTACTCTTCCTGGGGTTTATTATGGATCCCCATTAGTTCCTGCCAAGGCAGCAGCTACTCTTCCTGTTTATTTTATGGATCCCCATTAGTTCCTGTCAAGGCAGCAGCTACACTTCCTGGGGTTGATTATGGATAATCATTAGTTCCTGTCAAGGCAGCAGCTACACTCTTCCTGGGGTTTATTATGGATCCTCATTAGTTCCTGTCAAGGCAGCAGCTACTCTTCCTGGGGTTTATTATGGATCCCCATTAGTTCCTGCCAAGGCAGCAGCTACTCTTCCTGGGGTTTATTATGGATCCCCATTAGTTCCTGCCAAGGCAGCAGCTACTCTTCCTGGGGTTTATTATGGATCCCCATTAGTTCCCGTCAAGGCAGCAGCTACTCTTCCTGGGGTTTATTATGGAACCCTATTAGTTCCTGCCAAGACAGCAGCTACTCTTCCTGGGGTTTAGTATGGATCCCCATTAGTTCCTGTCAAGGCAGCAGCTACTCTTCCTGGGGTTTATTATGGATCCCCATTAGTTCCTGTCAAGGCAGCAGCTACTCTTCCTGGGGTTTATTATGGATCCCCATTAGTTCCTGCCAAGGCAGCAGCTACTCTTCCTGGGGTTTATTATGGATCCCCATTAGTTCCTGCCAAGGCAGCAGCTACTCTTCCTGGGGTTTATTATGGATCCCCATTAGTTCCTGTCAAGGTAGCAGCTACTCTTCCTGGGGTTTATTATGGATCCCCATTAGTTCCTGTCAAGGCAGCAGCTACTCTTCCTGGGGTTTACTATGGATCCCCATTAGATCCTGTCAAGGCAGCAACTACTCTTCATGGGGTTTATTATGGATCCCCATTAGTTCCTGTCAAGGCAGCAGCTACTCTTCCTGTGGTTTATTATGGATCCCCATTAGTTCCTGTCAAGGTAGCAGCTACTCTTCCTGGGGTTTATTATGGATCCCCATTAGTTCCTGTCAAGGCAGCAGCTACTCTTCCTGGGGTTTATTATGGATCCCCATTAGTTCCTGTCAAGGCAGCAGCTACTCTTCCTGGGGTTTATTATGGATCCCCATTAGTTCCTGCCAAGGCAGCATCTCCTCTTCCTGGGGTTTATTATGGATCCCCATTAGTTCCTGCCAAGGCAGCAGCTACTCTTCCTGTGGTTTATTATGGATCCCCATTAGTTCCTGTCAAGGCAGCAGCTACTCTTCCTGGGGTTTATTATGGATCCCCATTAGTTCCTGTCAAGGCAGCAGCTACTCTTCCTGGGGTTTATTATGGATCCCCATTAGTTCCTGTCAAGGCAGCAGCTACTCTTCCTGCGGTTTATTATGGATCCTCATTAGTTCCTGTCAAGGCAGCAGCTACTCTTCCTGGGGTTTATTATGGATCCCCATTAGTTCCTGCCAAGGCAGCAGCTACTCTTCCTGGGGTTTATTATGGATCCCCATTAGTTCCTGCCAAGGCAGCAGCTACTCTTCCTGGGGGTTTATTACGGATCCCCATTAGTTCCTGTCAAGGCAGCAGCTACTCTTCCTGGGGTTTATTATGGATCCCCATTTAGTTCCTGCCAAGGCAGCAGCTACTCTTCCTGGGGTTTATTATGGATCCCCATTAGTTCCTGTCAAGGCAGCAGCTACTCTTCCTGGGGTTTATTATGGATCCTCATTAGTTCCTGTCAAGGCAGCAGCTACACTTCCTGGGGTTTATTATGGATCCTCATTAGTTCCTGTCAAGGCAGCAGCTACTCTTCCTGGGGATTATTATGGATCCCAATTAGTTCCTGCCAAGGCAGCAGCTACTCTTCCTGGGGTTTATTATGGATCCCCATTAGTTCCTGTCAAGGCAGCAGCTACTCTTCCTGGGGTTTATTATGGATCCCCATTAGTTCCCGTCAAGGCAGCAGCTACTCTTCCTGGGGTTTATTATGGAACCCCATTAGTTCCTGCCAAGACAGCAGCTACTCTTCCTGGGGTTTAGTATGGATCCCCATTTGTTCCTGCCAAGGCAGCAGCTACTCTTCCTGGGGTTTTATTATGGATCCCCATTAGTTCCTGCCAAGGCAGCATCTCCTCTTCCTGGGGTTTATTATGGATCCCCATTAGTTCCTGCCAAGGCAGCAGCTACTCTTCCTGGGGATTATTATGGATCCCAATTAGTTCCTGCCAAGGCAGCAGCTACTCTTCCTGGGGTTTATTATGGATCCCCATTAGTTCCTGCCAAGGCAGCAGCTACTCTTCCTGGTGTTTATTATGGGTCCCCATTAGTTCCTGTCATGGCAGCAGCTACTCTTCCTGGGGGTTTATTATGGATCCCCATTAGTTCCTGTCAAGGCAGCAGCTACTCTTCCTGGGGTTTATTATGGATCCCCATTAGTTCCTGCCAAGGCAGCAGCTACTCTTCCTGGGGGTTTATTATGGATCCCCATTAGTTCCTGTCAAGGCAGCAGCTACACTTCCTGGGGTTTATTATGGATCCTCATTAGTTCCTGTCAAGGCAGCAGCTACTCTTCCTGGGGTTTATTATGGATCCCCATTAGTTCCTGTCAAGGCAGCAGCTACTCTTCCTGGGGTTTATTATGGATCCCCATTAGTTCCTGTCAAGGCAGCAGCTACTCTTCCTGGGGTTTATTATGGATCCCCATTAGTTCCTGCCAAGGCAGCAGCTACTCTTCCTGGGGTTTATTATGGATCCCCATTAGTTCCTGCCAAGGCAGCAGCTACTCTTCCTGGGGTTTATTATGGATCCCCATTAGTTCCTGTCAAGGTAGCAGCTACTCTTCCTGGGGTTTATTATGGATCCCCATTAGTTCCTGTCAAGGCAGCAGCTACTCTTCCTGGGGTTTACTATGGATCCCCATTAGATCCTGTCAAGGCAGCAACTACTCTTCATGGGGTTTATTATGGATCCCCATTAGTTCCTGTCAAGGCAGCAGCTACTCTTCCTGTGGTTTATTATGGATCCCCATTAGTTCCTGTCAAGGTAGCAGCTACTCTTCCTGGGGTTTATTATGGATCCCCATTAGTTCCTGCCAAGGCAGCAGCTACTCTTCCTGGTGTTTATTATGGGTCCCCATTAGTTCCTGTCATGGCAGCAGCTACTCTTCCTGGGGGTTTATTATGGATCCCCATTAGTTCCTGTCAAGGCAGCAGCTACTCTTCCTGGGGTTTATTATGGATCCCCATTAGTTCCTGCCAAGGCAGCAGCTACTCTTCCTGGGGGTTTATTATGGATCCCCATTAATTCCTGTCAAGGCAGCAGCTACACTTCCTGGGGTTTATTATGGATCCTCATTAGTTCCTGTCAAGGCAGCAGCTACTCTTCCTGGGGTTTATTATGGATCCCCATTAGTTCCTGTCAAGGCAGCAGCTACTCTTCCTGGGGATTATTATGGATCCCCATTAGTTCCTGCCAAGGCAGCAGCTACTCTTCATGGGATTTATTATGGATCCCCATTAGTTCCTGCCAAGGCAGCAGCTACTCTTCCTGGTGTTTATTATGGATCCCCATTAGTTCCTGCCAAGGCAGCATCTACTCTTCCTGGGGTTTATTATGGATCCCCATTTGTTCCTGTCAAGGCAGCAGCTACTCTTCCTGGGATTTATTATGGATCCCCATTAGTTCCTGCCAAGGCAGCAGCTACTCTTCCTGGGGTTTAGTATGGATCAACATTTGTTCCTGCCAAGGCAGCATCTACTCTTCCTGGGGTTTATTATGGATCCCCATTAGTTCCTGCCAAGGCAGCAGCTACTCTTCCTGTGGTTTATTATGGATCCCCATTAGTTCCTGCCAAAGCAGCAGCTACTCTTCCTGGGGTTTATTATGGATCCCCATTAGTTCTGCCAAGGCAGCATCTACTCTTCCTGGGGTTTATTATGGATCCCCATTAGTTCCTGCCAAGGCAGCATCTAATCTTCCTGGGGTTTATTATGGATCCCCATTAGTTCCTGCCAAGGCAGCAGCTACACTTCCTGGGGTTTATTATGGATCCCCATTAGTTCCTGCCAAGGCAGCAGCTACTCTTCCTGGGGTTTATTATGGATCCCCATTAGTTCCTGTCAAGGCAGCAGCTACTCTTCCTGGGGTTTATTATGATCCCCATTAGTTCCTGCAAGGCAGCAGCTACTCTTCCTGGGGTTTATTATGGATCCCCATTAGTTCCTGCCAAGGCAGCAGCTACTCTTCCTGGGGTTTATTATGGATCCCCATTAGTTCCTGGCAAGGCAGCAGCTACTCTTCCTGGGGTTTATTATGGATCCCCATTAGTTCCTGCCAAGGCAGCAGCTACTCTTCCTGTGGTTTATTATGGATCCCCATTAGTTCCTGCCAAAGCAGCAGCTACTCTTCCTGGGGTTTATTATGGATCCCCATTAGTTCCTGCCAAGGCAGCATCTACTCTTCCTGGGGTTTATTATGGATCCCCATTAGTTCCTGCCAAGGCAGCATCTAATCTTCCTGGGGTTTATTATGGATCCCCATTAGTTCCTGCCAAGGCAGCAGCTACACTTCCTGGGGTTTATTATGGATCCCCATTAGTTCCTGGCAAGGCAGCAGCTACTCTTCCTGGGGTTTATTATGGATCCCCATTAGTTCCTGTCAAGGCAGCAGCTACTCTTCCTGGGGTTTATTATGATCCCCATTAGTTCCTGGCAAGGCAGCAGCTACTCTTCCTGGGGTTTATTATGGATCCCCATTAGTTCCTGCCAAGGCAGCAGCTACTCTTCCTGGGGTTTATTATGGATCCCCATTAGTTCCTGGCAAGGCAGCAGCTACTCTTCCTGGGGTTTATTATGGATCCCCATTAGTTCCTGTCAAGGCAGCAGCTACTCTTCCTGGGGTTTATTATGGATCCCCATTAGTTCCTGTCAAGGCAGGAGCTACTCTTCCTGGGGTTTATTATGGTTCCCCATTAGTTCCTGCCAAGGCAGCAGCTACTCTTCCTGGGGTTTATTATGGATCCCCATTAGTTCCTGTCAAGGCAGCAGCTACTCTTCTTGGGGATTATTATGGATCCCAATTAGTTTCTGCCAAGGCAGCAGCTACTCTTCCTGGGGTTTATTATGGATCCACATTAGTTCCTGCCAAGGCAGCAGCTACTCCTCCTGGGGTTTATTATGGATCCCCATTAGTTCCTGTCAAGGCAGCAGCTACTCTTCCTGGGGTTTATTATGATCCCCATTAGTTCCTGGCAAGGCAGCAGCTACTCTTCCTGGGGTTTATTATGGATCCCCATTAGTTCCTGCCAAGGCAGCAGCTACTCTTCCTGGGGTTTATTATGGATCCCCATTAGTTCCTGGCAAGGCAGCAGCTACTCTTCCTGGGGTTTATTATGGATCCCCATTAGTTCCTGCCAAGGCAGCAGCTACTCTTCCTGTGGTTTATTATGGATCCCCATTAGTTCCTGCCAAAGCAGCAGCTACTCTTCCTGGGGTTTATTATGGATCCCCATTAGTTCCTGCCAAGGCAGCATCTACTCTTCCTGGGGTTTATTATGGATCCCCATTAGTTCCTGCCAAGGCAGCATCTAATCTTCCTGGGGTTTATTATGGATCCCCATTAGTTCCTGCCAAGGCAGCAGCTACACTTCCTGGGGTTTATTATGGATCCCCATTAGTTCCTGGCAAGGCAGCAGCTACTCTTCCTGGGGTTTATTATGGATCCCCATTAGTTCCTGTCAAGGCAGCAGCTACTCTTCCTGGGGTTTATTATGGATCCCCATTAGTTCCCGTCAAGGCAGCAGCTACTCTTCCTGGGGTTTATTATGGAACCCTATTAGTTCCCGCCAAGACAGCAGCTACTCTTCCTGGGGTTTAGTATGGATCCCCATTTGTTCCCGCCAAGGCAGCAGCTACTCTTCCTGGGGATTATTATGGATCCCAATTAGTTCCTGCCAAGGCAGCAGCTACTCTTCCTGGGGTTTTATTATGGATCCCCATTAGTTCCTGCCAAGGCAGCATCTCCTCTTCCTGGGGTTTATTATGGATCCCCATTAGTTCCTGCCAAGGCAGCAGCTACTCTTCCTGGGGTTTATTATGGATCCCCATTAGTTCCTGCCAAGGCAGCAGCTACTCTTCCTGGTGTTTATTATGGGTCCCCATTAGTTCCTGTCATGGCAGCAGCTACTCTTCCTGGGGGTTTATTATGGATCCCCATTAGTTCCTGTCAAGGCAGCAGCTACTCTTCCTGGGGTTTATTATGGATCCCCATTAGTTCCTGCCAAGGCAGCAGCTACTCTTCCTGGGGGTTTATTATGGATCCCCATTAGTTCCTGTCAAGGCAGCAGCTACACTTCCTGGGGTTTATTATGGATCCTCATTAGTTCCTGTCAAGGCAGCAGCTACTCTTCCTGGGGTTTATTATGGATCCCCATTAGTTCCTGTCAAGGCAGCAGCTACTCTTCCTGGGGATTATTATGGATCCCCATTAGTTCCTGCCAAGGCAGCAGCTACTCTTCATGGGATTTATTATGGATCCCCATTAGTTCCTGCCAAGGCAGCAGCTACTCTTCCTGGTGTTTATTATGGATCCCCATTAGTTCCTGCCAAGGCAGCATCTACTCTTCCTGGGGTTTATTATGGATCCCCATTTGTTCCTGTCAAGGCAGCAGCTACTCTTCCTGGGATTTATTATGGATCCCCATTAGTTCCTGCCAAGGCAGCAGCTACTCTTCCTGGGGTTTAGTATGGATCAACATTTGTTCCTGCCAAGGCAGCAGCTACTCTTCCTGGGGTTTATTATGGATCCCCATTAGTTCCTGCCAAGGCAGCATCTACTCTTCCTGGGGTTTATTATGGATCCCCATTAGTTCCTGCCAAGGCAGCAGCTACTCTTCCTGTGGTTTATTATGGATCCCCATTAGTTCCTGCCAAAGCAGCAGCTACTCTTCCTGGGGTTTATTATGGATCCCCATTAGTTCCTGCCAAGGCAGCATCTACTCTTCCTGGGGTTTATTATGGATCCCCATTAGTTCCTGCCAAGGCAGCATCTAATCTTCCTGGGGTTTATTATGGATCCCCATTAGTTCCTGCCAAGGCAGCAGCTACACTTCCTGGGGTTTATTATGGATCCCCATTAGTTCCTGGCAAGGCAGCAGCTACTCTTCCTGGGGTTTATTATGGATCCCCATTAGTTCCTGTCAAGGCAGCAGCTACTCTTCCTGGGGTTTATTATGATCCCCATTAGTTCCTGGCAAGGCAGCAGCTACTCTTCCTGGGGTTTATTATGGATCCCCATTAGTTCCTGCCAAGGCAGCAGCTACTCTTCCTGGGGTTTATTATGGATCCCCATTAGTTCCTGGCAAGGCAGCAGCTACTCTTCCTGGGGTTTATTATGGATCCCCATTAGTTCCTGCCAAGGCAGCAGCTACTCTTCCTGTGGTTTATTATGGATCCCCATTAGTTCCTGCCAAAGCAGCAGCTACTCTTCCTGGGGTTTATTATGGATCCCCATTAGTTCCTGCCAAGGCAGCATCTACTCTTCCTGGGGTTTATTATGGATCCCCATTAGTTCCTGCCAAGGCAGCATCTAATCTTCCTGGGGTTTATTATGGATCCCCATTAGTTCCTGCCAAGGCAGCAGCTACACTTCCTGGGGTTTATTATGGATCCCCATTAGTTCCTGGCAAGGCAGCAGCTACTCTTCCTGGGGTTTATTATGGATCCCCATTAGTTCCTGTCAAGGCAGCAGCTACTCTTCCTGGGGTTTATTATGATCCCCATTAGTTCCTGGCAAGGCAGCAGCTACTCTTCCTGGGGTTTATTATGGATCCCCATTAGTTCCTGCCAAGGCAGCAGCTACTCTTCCTGGGGTTTATTATGGATCCCCATTAGTTCCTGGCAAGGCAGCAGCTACTCTTCCTGGGGTTTATTATGGATCCCCATTAGTTCCTGTCAAGGCAGCAGCTACTCTTCCTGGGGTTTATTATGGATCCCCATTAGTTCCTGTCAAGGCAGGAGCTACTCTTCCTGGGGTTTATTATGGTTCCCCATTAGTTCCTGCCAAGGCAGCAGCTACTCTTCCTGGGGTTTATTATGGATCCCCATTAGTTCCTGTCAAGGCAGCAGCTACTCTTCTTGGGGATTATTATGGATCCCAATTAGTTTCTGCCAAGGCAGCAGCTACTCTTCCTGGGGTTTATTATGGATCCACATTAGTTCCTGCCAAGGCAGCAGCTACTCCTCCTGGGGTTTATTATGGATCCCCATTAGTTCCTGCCAAGGCAGCAGCTACTCTTCCTGGGGTTTATTATGGATCCCCATTAGTTCCAGCCAAGGCAGCAGCTACTCTTCCTGGGGTTTATTATGGATCCCCATTAGTTCCCGTCAAGGCAGCAGCTACTCTTCCTGGGGTTTATTATGGAACCCTATTAGTTCCCGCCAAGACAGCAGCTACTCTTCCTGGGGTTTAGTATGGATCCCCATTTGTTCCCGCCAAGGCAGCAGCTACTCTTCCTGGGGATTATTATGGATCCCAATTAGTTCCTGCCAAGGCAGCAGCTACTCTTCCTGTGGTTGTTTATTGATCCCCATTAGTTCCTGCCAAGGCAGCATCTAATCTTCCTGGGGTTTATTATGGATCCCCATTAGTTCCTGCCAAGGCAGCAGCTACACTTCCTGGGGTTTATTATGGATCCCCATTAGTTCCTGGCAAGGCAGCAGCTACTCTTCCTGGGGTTTATTATGGATCCCCATTAGTTCCTGTCAAGGCAGCAGCTACTCTTCCTGGGGTTTATTATGGATCCCCATTAGTTCCTGGCAAGGCAGCAGCTACTCTTCCTGGGGTTTATTATGTATCCCCATTAGTTCCAGCCAAGGCAGCAGCTACTCCTCCTGGGGTTTATTATGGATCCCCATTAGTTCCCGTCAAGGCAGCAGCTACTCTTCCTGGGGTTTATTATGGAACCCTATTAGTTCCCGCCAAGACAGCAGCTACTCTTCCTGGGGTTTAGTATGGATCCCCATTTGTTCCTGCCAAGGCAGCAGCTACTCTTCCTGGGGTTTATTATGGAACCCCATTAGTTCCTGCCAAGGCAGCAGCTACTCTTCCTGGGGTTTATTATGGATCCCCATTAGTTCCTGCCAAGGCAGCAGCTACTCTTCCTGGGGTTTATTATGGATCCCCATTAGTTCCTGCCAAGGCAGCATCTACTCTTCCTGGGGTTTATTATGGATCCCCATTAGTTCCTGCCAAGGCAGCAGCTACTCTTCATGGGATTTATTATGGATCCCCATTAGTTCCTGCCAAGGCAGCATCTACTCTTCCTGGGGTTTATTATGGATCCCCATTTGTTCCTGTCAAGGCAGCAGCTACTCTTCCTGGGATTTATTATGGATCCCCATTAGTTCCTGCCAAGGCAGCAGCTACTCTTCCTGGGGTTTAGTATGGATCAACATTTGTTCCTGCCAAGGCAGCAGCTACTCTTCCTGGGGTTTATTATGGATCCCCATTAGTTCCTGCCAAGGCAGCATCTACTCTTCCTGGGGTTTATTATGGATCCCCATTAGTTCCTGCCAAGGCAGCAGCTACTCTTCCTGTGGTTTATTATGGATCCCCATTAGTTCCTGCCAAAGCAGCAGCTACTCTTCCTGGGGTTTATTATGGATCCCCATTAGTTCCTGCCAAGGCAGCATCTACTCTTCCTGGGGTTTATTATGGATCCCCATTAGTTCCTGCCAAGGCAGCATCTAATCTTCCTGGGGTTTATTATGGATCCCCATTAGTTCCTGCCAAGGCAGCAGCTACACTTCCTGGGGTTTATTATGGATCCCCATTAGTTCCTGGCAAGGCAGCAGCTACTCTTCCTGGGGTTTATTATTGATCCCCATTAGTTCCTGTCAAGGCAGCAGCTACTCTTCCTGGGGTTTATTATGGATCCCCATTAGTTCCTGGCAAGGCAGCAGCTACTCTTCCTGGGGTTTATTATGGATCCCCATTAGTTCCTGCCAAGGCAGCAGCTACTCTTCCTGGGGTTTATTATGGATCCCCATTAGTTCCTGGCAAGGCAGCAGCTACTCTTCCTGGGGTTTATTATGGATCCCCATTAGTTCCTGTCAAGGCAGCAGCTACTCTTCCTGGGGTTTATTATGGATCCCCATTAGTTCCTGTCAAGGCAGGAGCTACTCTTCCTGGGGTTTATTATGGTTCCCCATTAGTTCCTGCCAAGGCAGCAGCTACTCTTCCTGGGGTTTATTATGGATCCCCATTAGTTCCTGTCAAGGCAGCAGCTACTCTTCTTGGGGATTATTATGGATCCCAATTAGTTTCTGCCAAGGCAGCAGCTACTCTTCCTGGGGTTTATTATGGATCCACATTAGTTCCTGCCAAGGCAGCAGCTACTCCTCCTGGGGTTTATTATGGATCCCCATTAGTTCCTGCCAAGGCAGCAGCTACTCTTCCTGGGGTTTATTATGGATCCCCATTAGTTCCAGCCAAGGCAGCAGCTACTCTTCCTGGGGTTTATTATGGATCCCCATTAGTTCCCGTCAAGGCAGCAGCTACTCTTCCTGGGGTTTATTATGGAACCCTATTAGTTCCCGCCAAGACAGCAGCTACTCTTCCTGGGGTTTAGTATGGATCCCCAGTTGTTCCTGTCAAGGCAGCAGCTACTCTTCCTGGGGATTATTATGGATCCCAATTAGTTCCTGCCAAGGCAGCAGCTACTCTTCCTGTGGTTTATTATGGATCCCCATTAGTTCCTGCCAAGGCAGCATCTAATCTTCCTGGGGTTTATTATGGATCCCCATTAGTTCCTGCCAAGGCAGCAGCTACACTTCCTGGGGTTTATTATGGATCCCCATTAGTTCCTGGCAAGGCAGCAGCTACTCTTCCTGGGGTTTATTATGGATCCCCATTAGTTCCTGTCAAGGCAGCAGCTACTCTTCCTGGGGTTTATTATGGATCCCCATTAGTTCCTGGCAAGGCAGCAGCTACTCTTCCTGGGGTTTATTATGGATCCCCATTAGTTCCAGCCAAGGCAGCAGCTACTCTTCCTGGGGTTTATTATGGATCCCCATTAGTTCCCGTCAAGGCAGCAGCTACTCTTCCTGGGGTTTATTATGGAACCCTATTAGTTCCCGCCAAGACAGCAGCTACTCTTCCTGGGGTTTAGTATGGATCCCCATTTGTTCCTGCCAAGGCAGCAGCTACTCTTCCTGGGGTTTATTATGGAACCCCATTAGTTCCTGCCAAGGCAGCAGCTACTCTTCCTGGGGTTTATTATGGATCCCCATTAGTTCCTGCCAAGGCAGCAGCTACTCTTCCTGGGGTTTATTATGGATCCCCATTAGTTCCTGCCAAGGCAGCATCTACTCTTCCTGGGGTTTATTATGGATCCCCATTAGTTCCTGCCAAGGCAGCAGCTACTCTTCCTGGGGTTTATTATGGATCCCCATTAGTTCCTGGCAAGGCAGCAGCTACTCTTCCTGGGGTTTATTATGGATCCCCATTAGTTCCTGTCAAGGCAGCAGCTACTCTTCCTGGGGATTATTATGGATCCCAATTAGTTCCTGCCAAGGCAGCAGCTACTCTTCCTGGGGTTTATTATGGATCCACATTAGTTCCTGCCAAGGCAGCAGCTACTCCTCCTGGGGTTTATTATGGATCCCCATTAGTTCCTGCCAAGGCAGCAGCTACTCTTCCTGGGGTTTATTATGGATCCCCATTAGTTCCAGCCAAGGCAGCAGCTACTCTTCCTGGGGTTTATTATGAATCCCCATTAGTTCCCGTCAAGGCAGCAGCTACTCTTCCTGGGGTTTATTATGGAACCCTATTAGTTCCCGCCAAGACAGCAGCTACTCTTCCTGGGGTTTAGTATGGATCCCCATTTGTTCCTGCCAAGGCAGCAGCTACTCTTCCTGGGGATTATTATGGATCCCAATTAGTTCCTGCCAAGGCAGCAGCTACTCTTCCTGGGGTTTATTATGGATCCCCATTAGTTCCTGTCAAGGCAGCAGCTACTCTTCCTGGGGTTTATTATGGATCCCCATTAGTTCCTGGCAAGGCAGCAGCTACTCTTCCTGGGGTTTATTATGGATCCCCATTAGTTCCTGTCAAGGCAGCAAGCTACTCTTCCTGGGGTTTATTATGGATCCCCATTAGTTCCTGGCAAGGCAGCAGCTACTCTTCCTGGGGTTTGTTATGGATCCCCATTAGTTCCTGCCAAGGCAGCAGCTACTCTTCCTGGGGTTTATTATGGATCCCCATTAGTTCCTGGCAAGGCAGCAGCTACTCTTCCTGGGGTTTATTATGGATCCCCATTAGTTCCTGTCAAGGCAGCAGCTACTCTTCCTGGGGTTTATTATGGATCCCCATTAGTTCCTGTCAAGGCAGGAGCTACTCTTCCTGGGGTTTATTATGGTTCCCCATTAGTTCCTGCCAAGGCAGCAGCTACTCTTCCTGGGGTTTATTATGGATCCCCATTAGTTCCTGTCAAGGCAGCAGCTACTCTTCCTGGGGATTATTATGGATCCCATTAGTTCCTGCCAAGGCAGCAGCTACTCTTCCTGGGGTTTATTATGGATCCACATTAGTTCCTGCCAAGGCAGCAGCTACTCCTCCTGGGGTTTATTATGGATCCCCATTAGTTCCAGCCAAGGCAGCAGCTACTCTTCCTGGGGTTTATTATGGATCCCCATTAGTTCCCGTCAAGGCAGCAGCTACTCTTCCTTGGGTTTATTATGGATCCCCATTAGTTCCTGCCAAGGCAGCAGCTACTCTTCCTGGGGTTTATTATGGAACCCTATTAGTTCCCGCCAAGACAGCAGCTACTCTTCCTGGGGTTTAGTATGGATCCCCATTAGTTCCTGCCAAGGCAGCAGCTACTCTTCATGGGGTTTATTATGGATCCCCATTAGTTCCAGCCAAGGCAGCAGCTACTCTTCCTGGGGTTTATTATGGATCCCCATTAGTTCCCGTCAAGGCAGCAGCTACTCCTCCTGGGGTTTATTATGGATCCCAATTAGTTCCTGCCAAGGCAGCAGCTACTCTTCCTGGGGTTTATTATGGATCCCCATTAGTTCCAGCCAAGGCAGCAGCTACTCTTCCTGGGGTTTATTATGGTACCCTATTAGTTCCCGCCAAGACAGCAGCTACTCTTCCTGGGGTTTATTATGGATCCCCATTAGTTCCTGTCAAGGCAGCAGCTACTCTTCCTGGGGATTATTATGGATCCCAATTAGTTCCTGCCAAGGCAGCAGCTACTCTTCCTGGGGTTTATTATGGATCCCCATTAGTTCCTGCCAAGGCAGCAGCTACTCCTCCTGGGGTTTATTATGGATCCCCATTAGTTCCAGCCAAGGCAGCAGCTACTCTTCCTGGGGTTTATTATGGATCCCCATTAGTTCCCGTCAAGGCAGCAGCTACTCTTCCTTGGGTTTATTATGGATCCCCATTAGTTCCTGCCAAGGCAGCAGCTACTCTTCCTGGGGTTTATTATGGATCCCCATTAGTTCCCGTCAAGGCAGCAGCTACTCTTCCTTGGGTTTATTATGGATCCCCATTAGTTCCTGCCAAGGCAGCAGCTACTCTTCCTGGGGTTTATTATGGAACCCTATTAGTTCCCGCCAAGACAGCAGCTACTCTTCCTGGGGTTTAGTATGGATCCCCATTAGTTCCTGCCAAGGCAGCAGCTACTCTTCATGGGGTTTATTATGGATCCCCATTAGTTCCAGCCAAGGCAGCAGCTACTCTTCCTGGGGTTTATTATGGATCCCCATTAGTTCCCGTCAAGGCAGCAGCTACTCCTCCTGGGGTTTATTATGGATCCCAATTAGTTCCTGCCAAGGCAGCAGCTACTCTTCCTGGGGTTTATTATGGATCCCCATTAGTTCCAGCCAAGGCAGCAGCTACTCTTCCTGGGGTTTATTATGGTACCCTATTAGTTCCCGCCAAGACAGCAGCTACTCTTCCTGGGGTTTAGTATGGATCCCCATTTGTTCCTGCCAAGGCAGCAGCTACTCTTCCTGGGGTTTATTATGGATCCCCATTAGTTCCTGTCAAGGCAGCAGCTACTCTTCCTGGGGATTATTATGGATCCCAATTAGTTCCTGCCAAGGCAGCAGCTACTCTTCCTGGGGTTTATTATGGATCCCCATTAGTTCCTGCCAAGGCAGCAGCTACTCCTCCTGGGGTTTATTATGGATCCCCATTAGTTCCTGCCAAGGCAGCAGCTACTCTTCCTGGGGTTTATTATGGATCCCCATTAGTTCCAGCCAAGGCAGCAGCTACTCTTCCTGGGGTTTATTATGGTACCCTATTAGTTCCCGCCAAGACAGCAGCTACTCTTCCTGGGGTTTAGTATGGATCCCCATTTGTTCCTGCCAAGGCAGCAGCTACTCTTCCTGGGGTTTATTATGGATCCCCATTAGTTCCTGCCAAGGCAGCAGCTACTCTTCCTGGGGTTTATTATGGATCCCCATTAGTTCCCTGCCAAGGCAGCATCTACTCTTCCTGGGGTTTATTATGGATCCCCATTAGTTCCTGCCAAGGCAGCATCTACTCTTCCTGGGGTTTATTATGGATCCCCATTAGTTCCTGCCAAGGCAGCAGCTACTCTTCCTGGGGTTTATTATGGATCCCCATTAGTTCCTGGCAAGGCAGCAGCTACTCTTCCTGGGGTTTATTATGGATCCCCATTAGTTCCTGTCAAGGCAGCAAGCTACTCTTCCTGGGGTTTATTATGGATCCCCATTAGTTCCTGGCAAGGCAGCAGCTACTCTTCCTGTGGTTTGTTATGGATCCCCATTAGTTCCTGCCAAGGCAGCAGCTACTCTTCCTGGGGTTTATTAT
Organism: Oncorhynchus nerka; assembly: GCF_034236695.1. Classification (NCBI taxonomy): domain Eukaryota; kingdom Metazoa; phylum Chordata; class Actinopteri; order Salmoniformes; family Salmonidae; genus Oncorhynchus; species Oncorhynchus nerka. The sequence goes on from NC_088414.1 coordinate 44,832,811, forward strand.
GGATCCCCATTAGTTCCTGGCAAGGCAGCAGCTACTCTTCCTGGGGTTTATTATGGATCCCCATTAGTTCCTGCCAAGGCAGCATCTACTCTTCCTGGGGTTTATTATGGATCCCCATTAGTTCCTGCCAAGGCAGCATCTACTCTTCCTGGGGTTTATTATGGATCCCCATTAGTTCCTGCCAAGGCAGCAGCTACTCTTCCTGGGGTTTATTATGGATCCCCATTAGTTCCTGGCAAGGCAGCAGCTACTCTTCCTGGGGTTTATTATGGATCCCCATTAGTTCCTGTCAAGGCAGCAAGCTACTCTTCCTGGGGTTTATTATGGATCCCCATTAGTTCCTGGCAAGGCAGCAGCTACTCTTCCTGGGGTTTGTTATGGATCCCCATTAGTTCCTGCCAAGGCAGCAGCTACTCTTCCTGGGGTTTTATTATGGATCCCCATTAGTTCCTGGCAAGGCAGCAGCTACTCTTCCTGGGGTTTATTATGGATCCCCATTAGTTCCTGTCAAGGCAGCAGCTACTCTTCCTGGGGTTTATTATGGATCCCCATTAGTTCCTGTCAAGGCAGGAGCTACTCTTCCTGGGGTTTATTATGGTTCCCCATTAGTTCCTGCCAAGGCAGCAGCTACTCTTCCTGGGGTTTATTATGGATCCCCATTAGTTCCTGTCAAGGCAGCAGCTACTCTTCCTGGGGATTATTATGGATCCCCATTAGTTCCCGTCAAGGCAGCAGCTACTCTTCCTTGGGTTTATTATGGATCCCCATTAGTTCCTGCCAAGGCAGCAGCTACTCTTCCTGGGGTTTATTATGGAACCCTATTAGTTCCCGCCAAGACAGCAGCTACTCTTCCTGGGGTTTAGTATGGATCCCCATTAGTTCCTGCCAAGGCAGCAGCTACTCTTCATGGGGTTTATTATGGATCCCCATTAGTTCCAGCCAAGGCAGCAGCTACTCTTCCTGGGGTTTATTATGGATCCCCATTAGTTCCCGTCAAGGCAGCAGCTACTCCTCCAGGGGTTTATTATGGATCCCAATTAGTTCCTGCCAAGGCAGCAGCTACTCTTCCTGGGGTTTATTATGGATCCCCATTAGTTCCAGCCAAGGCAGCAGCTACTCTTCCTGGGGTTTATTATGGTACCCTATTAGTTCCCGCCAAGACAGCAGCTACTCTTCCTGGGGTTTATTATGGATCCCCATTAGTTCCTGTCAAGGCAGCAGCTACTCTTCCTGGGGATTATTATGGATCCCAATTAGTTCCTGCCAAGGCAGCAGCTACTCTTCCTGGGGTTTATTATGGATCCCCATTAGTTCCTGCCAAGGCAGCAGCTACTCCTCCTGGGGTTTATTATGGATCCCCATTAGTTCCAGCCAAGGCAGCAGCTACTCTTCCTGGGGTTTATTATGGATCCCCATTAGTTCCCGTCAAGGCAGCAGCTACTCTTCCTTGGGTTTATTATGGATCCCCATTAGTTCCTGCCAAGGCAGCAGCTACTCTTCCTGGGGTTTATTATGGATCCCCATTAGTTCCCGTCAAGGCAGCAGCTACTCTTCCTTGGGTTTATTATGGATCCCCATTAGTTCCTGCCAAGGCAGCAGCTACTCTTCCTGGGGTTTATTATGGAACCCTATTAGTTCCCGCCAAGACAGCAGCTACTCTTCCTGGGGTTTAGTATGGATCCCCATTAGTTCCTGCCAAGGCAGCAGCTACTCTTCATGGGGTTTATTATGGATCCCCATTAGTTCCAGCCAAGGCAGCAGCTACTCTTCCTGGGGTTTATTATGGATCCCCATTAGTTCCCGTCAAGGCAGCAGCTACTCCTCCTGGGGTTTATTATGGATCCCAATTAGTTCCTGCCAAGGCAGCAGCTACTCTTCCTGGGGTTTATTATGGATCCCCATTAGTTCCAGCCAAGGCAGCAGCTACTCTTCCTGGGGTTTATTATGGTACCCTATTAGTTCCCGCCAAGACAGCAGCTACTCTTCCTGGGGTTTAGTATGGATCCCCATTTGTTCCTGCCAAGGCAGCAGCTACTCTTCCTGGGGTTTATTATGGATCCCCATTAGTTCCTGTCAAGGCAGCAGCTACTCTTCCTGGGGATTATTATGGATCCCAATTAGTTCCTGCCAAGGCAGCAGCTACTCTTCCTGGGGTTTATTATGGATCCCCATTAGTTCCTGCCAAGGCAGCAGCTACTCCTCCTGGGGTTTATTATGGATCCCCATTAGTTCCTGCCAAGGCAGCAGCTACTCTTCCTGGGGTTTATTATGGATCCCCATTAGTTCCAGCCAAGGCAGCAGCTACTCTTCCTGGGGTTTATTATGGTACCCTATTAGTTCCCGCCAAGACAGCAGCTACTCTTCCTGGGGTTTAGTATGGATCCCCATTTGTTCCTGCCAAGGCAGCAGCTACTCTTCCTGGGGTTTATTATGGATCCCCATTAGTTCCTGCCAAGGCAGCAGCTACTCTTCCTGGGGTTTATTATGGATCCCCATTAGTTCCTGCCAAGGCAGCATCTACTCTTCCTGGGGTTTATTATGGATCCCCATTAGTTCCTGCCAAGGCAGCATCTACTCTTCCTGGGGTTTATTATGGATCCCCATTAGTTCCTGCCAAGGCAGCAGCTACTCTTCCTGGGGTTTATTATGGATCCCCATTAGTTCCTGGCAAGGCAGCAGCTACTCTTCCTGGGGTTTATTATGGATCCCCATTAGTTCCTGTCAAGGCAGCAAGCTACTCTTCCTGGGGTTTATTATGGATCCCCATTAGTTCCTGGCAAGGCAGCAGCTACTCTTCCTGGGGTTTGTTATGGATCCCCATTAGTTCCTGCCAAGGCAGCAGCTACTCTTCCTGGGGTTTATTATGGATCCCCATTAGTTCCTGGCAAGGCAGCAGCTACTCTTCCTGGGGTTTATTATGGATCCCCATTAGTTCCTGTCAAGGCAGCAGCTACTCTTCCTGGGGTTTATTATGGATCCCCATTAGTTCCTGTCAAGGCAGGAGCTACTCTTCCTGGGGTTTATTATGGTTCCCCATTAGTTCCTGCCAAGGCAGCAGCTACTCTTCCTGGGGTTTATTATGGATCCCCATTAGTTCCTGTCAAGGCAGCAGCTACTCTTCCTGGGGATTATTATGGATCCCAATTAGTTCCTGCCAAGGCAGCAGCTACTCTTCCTGGGGTTTATTATGGATCCACATTAGTTCCTGCCAAGGCAGCAGCTACTCCTCCTGGGGTTTATTATGGATCCCCATTAGTTCCAGCCAAGGCAGCAGCTACTCTTCCTGGGGTTTATTATGGATCCCCATTAGTTCCCGTCAAGGCAGCAGCTACTCTTCCTTGGGTTTATTATGGATCCCCATTAGTTCCTGCCAAGGCAGCAGCTACTCTTCCTGGGGTTTATTATGGAACCCTATTAGTTCCCGCCAAGACAGCAGCTACTCTTCCTGGGGTTTAGTATGGATCCCCATTAGTTCCTGCCAAGGCAGCAGCTACTCTTCATGGGGTTTATTATGGATCCCCATTAGTTCCAGCCAAGGCAGCAGCTACTCTTCCTGGGGTTTATTATGGATCCCCATTAGTTCCCGTCAAGGCAGCAGCTACTCCTCCTGGGGTTTATTATGGATCCCAATTAGTTCCTGCCAAGGCAGCAGCTACTCTTCCTGGGGTTTATTATGGATCCCCATTAGTTCCAGCCAAGGCAGCAGCTACTCTTCCTGGGGTTTATTATGGTACCCTATTAGTTCCCGCCAAGACAGCAGCTACTCTTCCTGGGGTTTAGTATGGATCCCCATTTGTTCCTGCCAAGGCAGCAGCTACTCTTCCTGGGGTTTATTATGGATCCCCATTAGTTCCTGTCAAGGCAGCAGCTACTCTTCCTGGGGATTATTATGGATCCCAATTAGTTCCTGCCAAGGCAGCAGCTACTCTTCCTGGGGTTTATTATGGATCCCCATTAGTTCCTGCCAAGGCAGCAGCTACTCCTCCTGGGGTTTATTATGGATCCCCATTAGTTCCTGCCAAGGCAGCAGCTACTCTTCCTGGGGTTTATTATGGATCCCCATTAGTTCCAGCCAAGGCAGCAGCTACTCTTCCTGGGGTTTATTATGGTACCTATTAGTTCCCGCCAAGACAGCAGCTACTCTTCCTGGGGTTTAGTATGGATCCCCATTTGTTCCTGCCAAGGCAGCAGCTACTCTTCCTGGGGTTTATTATGGATCCCCATTAGTTCCTGCCAAGGCAGCAGCTACTCTTCCTGGGGTTTATTATGGATCCCCATTAGTTCCTGCCAAGGCAGCATCTACTCTTCCTGGGGTTTATTATGGATCCCCATTAGTTCCTGCCAAGGCAGCATCTACCCTTCCTGGGGTTTATTATGGATCCCCATTAGTTCCTGCCAAGGCAGCAGCTACTCTTCCTGGGGTTTATTATGGATCCCCATTAGTTCCTGGCAAGGCAGCAGCTACTCTTCCTGGGGTTTATTATGGATCCCCATTAGTTCCTGTCAAGGCAGCAAGCTACTCTTCCTGGGGTTTATTATGGATCCCCATTAGTTCCTGGCAAGGCAGCAGCTACTCTTCCTGGGGTTTGTTATGGATCCCCATTAGTTCCTGCCAAGGCAGCAGCTACTCTTCCTGGGGTTTATTATGGATCCCCATTAGTTCCTGGCAAGGCAGCAGCTACTCTTCCTGGGGTTTATTATGGATCCCCATTAGTTCCTGTCAAGGCAGCAGCTACTCTTCCTGGGGTTTATTATGGATCCCCATTAGTTCCTGTCAAGGCAGGAGCTACTCTTCCTGGGGTTTATTATGGTTCCCCATTAGTTCCTGCCAAGGCAGCAGCTACTCTTCCTGGGGTTTATTATGGATCCCCATTAGTTCCTGTCAAGGCAGCAGCTACTCTTCCTGGGGATTATTATGGATCCCAATTAGTTCCTGCCAAGGCAGCAGCTACTCTTCCTGGGGTTTATTATGGATCCACATTAGTTCCTGCCAAGGCAGCAGCTACTCCTCCTGGGGTTTATTATGGATCCCCATTAGTTCCAGCCAAGGCAGCAGCTACTCTTCCTGGGGTTTATTATGGATCCCCATTAGTTCCGTCAAGGCAGCAGCTACTCTTCCTTGGGTTTATTATGGATCCCCATTAGTTCCTGCCAAGGCAGCAGCTACTCTTCCTGGGGTTTATTATGGAACCCTATTAGTTCCCGCCAAGACAGCAGCTACTCTTCCTGGGGTTTAGTATGGATCCCCATTAGTTTCTGCCAAGGCAGCAGCTACTCTTCATGGGGTTTATTATGGATCCCCATTAGTTCCAGCCAAGGCAGCAGCTACTCTTCCTGGGGTTTATTATGGATCCCCATTAGTTCCCGTCAAGGCAGCAGCTACTCCTCCTGGGGTTTATTATGGATCCCCATTAGTTCCTGCCAAGGCAGCAGCTACTCTTCCTGGGGTTTATTATGGATCCCCATTAGTTCCAGCCAAGGCAGCAGCTACTCTTCCTGGGGTTTATTATGGTACCCTATTAGTTCCCGCCAAGACAGCAGCTACTCTTCCTGGGGTTTAGTATGGATCCCCATTTGTTCCTGCCAAGGCAGCAGCTACTCTTCCTGGGGTTTATTATGGATCCCCATTAGTTCCTGTCAAGGCAGCAGCTACTCTTCCTGGGGATTATTATGGATCCCAATTAGTTCCTGCCAAGGCAGCAGCTACTCTTCCTGGGGTTTATTATGGATCCCCATTAGTTCCTGCCAAGGCAGCAGCTACTCCTCCTGGGGTTTATTATGGATCCCCATTAGTTCCTGCCAAGGCAGCAGCTACTCTTCCTGGGGTTTATTATGGATCCCCATTAGTTCCAGCCAAGGCAGCAGCTACTCTTCCTGGGGTTTATTATGGTACCCTATTAGTTCCCGCCAAGACAGCAGCTACTCTTCCTGGGGTTTAGTATGGATCCCCATTTGTTCCTGCCAAGGCAGCAGCTACTCTTCCTGGGGTTTATTATGGATCCCCATTAGTTCCTGCCAAGGCAGCAGCTACTCTTCCTGGGGTTTATTATGGATCCCCATTAGTTTCCTGCCAAGGCAGCATCTACTCTTCCTGGGGTTTATTATGGATCCCCATTAGTTCCTGCCAAGGCAGCATCTACTCTTCCTGGGGTTTTATTATGGATCCCCATTAGTTCCTGCCAAGGCAGCAGCTACTCTTCCTGGGGTTTATTATGGATCCCCATTAGTTCCTGGCAAGGCAGCAGCTACTCTTCCTGGGGTTTATTATGGATCCCCATTAGTTCCTGCCAAGGCAGCATCTCCTCTTCCTGGGGTTTATTATGGATCCCCATTAGTTCCTGCCAAGGCAGCAGCTACTCTTCCTGTGGTTTTTTATGGATCCCCATTAGTTCCTGTCAAGGCAGCAGCTACTCTTCCTGGGGTTTATTATGGATCCCCATTAGTTCCTGGCAAGGCAGCAGCTACTCTTCCTGGGGTTTATTATGGATCCCCATTAGTTCCTGCCAAGGCAGCAGCTACTCTTCCTGGGGTTTATTATGGATCCCCATTAGTTCCTGGCAAGGCAGCAGCTACTCTTCCTGGGGTTTATTATGGATCCCCATTAGTTCCCGTCAAGGCAGCAGCTACTCTTCCTGGGGTTTATTATGGAACCCTATTAGTTCCCGCCAAGACAGCAGCTACTCTTCCTGGGGTTTATTATGGATCCCCATTTGTTCCTGCCAAGGCAGCAGCTACTCTTCCTGGGGATTATTATGGATCCCAATTAGTTCCTGCCAAGGCAGCAGCTACTCTTCCTGGGGTTTATTATGGATCCCCATTAGTTCCTGCCAAGGCAGCAGCTACTCCTCCTGGGGTTTATTATGGATCCCCATTAGTTCCTGCCAAGGCAGCAGCTACTCTTCCTGGGGTTTATTATGGATCCCCATTAGTTCCAGCCAAGGCAGCAGCTACTCTTCCTGGGGTTTATTATGGATCCCCATTAGTTCCCGTCAAGGCAGCAGCTACTCTTCCTGGGGTTTATTATGGAACCCTATTAGTTCCCGCCAAGACAGCAGCTACTCTTCCTGGGGTTTAGTATGGATCCCCATTTGTTCCTGCCAAGGCAGCAGCTACTCTTCCTGGGGTTTATTATGGATCCCCATTAGTTCCTGCCAAGGCAGCAGCTACTCTTCCTGGGGTTTATTATGGATCCCCATTAGTTCCTGCCAAGGCAGCAGCTACTCTTCCTGGGGTTTATTATGGATCCCCATTAGTTCCTGTCAAGGCACCAGCTACTCTTCCTGGGGTTTATTATGGATCCCCATTAGTTCCTGTCAAGGCAGCAGCTACTCTTCCTGGGGTTTATTATGGATCCCCATTAGTTCCTGTCAAGGCAGCAGCTACTCTTCCTGGGGTTTATTATGGATCCCCATTAGTTCCTGTCAAGGCAGCAGCTACTCTTCCTGGGGTTTATTATGGATCCCCATTAGTTCCTGTCAAGGCAGCAGCTACTCTTCCTGGGGTTTATTATGGATCCCCATTAGTTCCTGCCAAGGCAGCAGCTACTCTTCCTGGAGGTTTATTATGGATCCCCATTAGTTCCTGTCAAGGCAGCAGCTACTCTTCCTGGGGATTATTATGGATCCCAATTAGTTCCTGCCAAGGCAGCAGCTACTCTTCCTGGGGTTTATTATGGATCCCCATTAGTTCCTGCCAAGGCAGCAGCTACTCCTCCTGGGGTTTATTATGGATCCCCATTAGTTCCTGCCAAGGCAGCAGCTACTCTTCCTGGGGTTTATTATGGATCCCCATTAGTTCCAGCCAAGGCAGCAGCTACTCTTCCTGGGGTTTATTATGGATCCCCATTAGTTCCCGTCAAGGCAGCAGCTACTCTTCCTGGGGTTTATTATGGAACCCTATTAGTTCCCGCCAAGACAGCAGCTACTCTTCCTGGGGTTTAGTATGGATCCCCATTTGTTCCTGCCAAGACAGCAGCTACTCTTCCTGGGGTTTAGTATGGATCCCCATTTGTTCCTGCCAAGGCAGCAGCTACTCTTCCTGGGGTTTAGTATGGATCCCCATTTGTTCCTGCCAAGGCAGCAGCTACTCTTCCTGGGGTTTATTATGGATCCCCATTAGTTCCTGCCAAGGCAGCAGCTACTCTTCCTGGGGTTTATTATGGATCCCCATTAGTTCCTGCCAAGGCAGCATCTACTCTTCCTGGGGTTTATTATGGATCCCCATTAGTTCCTGCCAAGGCAGCATCTACTCTTCCTGGGGTGTATTATGGATCCCCATTAGTTCCTGCCAAGGCAGCAGCTACTCTTCCTGGGGTTTATTATGGATCCCCATTAGTTCCTGGCAAGGCAGCAGCTACTCTTCCTGGGGTTTATTATGGATCCCCATTAGTTCCTGCCAAGGCAGCATCTCCTCTTCCTGGGGTTTATTATGGATCCCCATTAGTTCCTGCCAAGGCAGCAGCTACTCTTCCTGGGGTTTATTATGGATCCCCATTAGTTCCTGGCAAGGCAGCAGCTACTCTTCCTGGGGTTTATTATGGATCCCCATTAGTTCCTGCCAAGGCAGCAGCTACTCTTCCTGTGGTTTTTTATGGATCCCCATTAGTTCCTGTCAAGGCAGCAGCTACTCTTCCTGGGGTTTATTATGGATCCCCATTAGTTCCTGGCAAGGCAGCAGCTACTCTTCCTGGGGTTTATTATGGATCCCCATTAGTTCCCGTCAAGGCAGCAGCTACTCTTCCTGGGGTTTATTATGGAACCCTATTAGTTCCCGCCAAGACAGCAGCTACTCTTCCTGGGGTTTATTATGGATCCCCATTTGTTCCTGCCAAGGCAGCAGCTACTCTTCCTGGGGATTATTATGGATCCCAATTAGTTCCTGCCAAGGCAGCAGCTACTCTTCCTGGGGTTTATTATGGATCCCCATTAGTTCCTGCCAAGGCAGCAGCTACTCCTCCTGGGGTTTATTATGGATCCCCATTAGTTCCTGCCAAGGCAGCAGCTACTCTTCCTGGGGTTTATTATGGATCCCCATTAGTTCCAGCCAAGGCAGCAGCTACTCTTCCTGGGGTTTATTATGGATCCCCATTAGTTCCCGTCAAGGCAGCAGCTACTCTTCCTGGGGTTTATTATGGAACCCTATTAGTTCCCGCCAAGACAGCAGCTACTCTTCCTGGGGTTTAGTATGGATCCCCATTTGTTCCTGCCAAGGCAGCAGCTACTCTTCCTGGGGTTTATTATGGATCCCCATTAGTTCCTGCCAAGGCAGCAGCTACTCTTCCTGGGGTTTATTATGGATCCCCATTAGTTCCTGCCAAGGCAGCAGCTACTCTTCCTGGGGTTTATTATGGATCCCCATTAGTTCCTGTCAAGGCACCAGCTACTCTTCCTGGTGTTTATTATGGATCCCCATTAGTTCCTGTCAAGGCAGGAGCTACTCTTCCTGGGGTTTATTATGGATCCCCATTAGTTCCTGTCAAGGCAGCAGCTACTCTTCCTGGGGTTTATTATGGATCCCCATTAGTTCCTGTCAAGGCAGCAGCTACTCTTCCTGGGGTTTATTATGGATCCCCATTAGTTCCTGTCAAGGCAGCAGCTACTCTTCCTGGGGTTTATTATGGATCCCCATTAGTTCCTGCCAAGGCAGCAGCTACTCTTCCTGGAGGTTTATTATGGATCCCCATTAGTTCCTGTCAAGGCAGCAGCTACTCTTCCTGGGGATTATTATGGATCCCAATTAGTTCCTGCCAAGGCAGCAGCTACTCTTCCTGGGGTTTATTATGGATCCCCATTAGTTCCTGCCAAGGCAGCAGCTACTCCTCCTGGGGTTTATTATGGATCCCCATTAGTTCCTGCCAAGGCAGCAGCTACTCTTCCTGGGGTTTATTATGGATCCCCATTAGTTCCAGCCAAGGCAGCAGCTACTCTTCCTGGGGTTTATTATGGATCCCCATTAGTTCCCGTCAAGGCAGCAGCTACTCTTCCTGGGGTTTATTATGGAACCCTATTAGTTCCCGCCAAGACAGCAGCTACTCTTCCTGGGGTTTAGTATGGATCCCCATTTGTTCCTGCCAAGGCAGCAGCTACTCTTCCTGGGGTTTATTATGGATCCCCATTAGTTCCTGCCAAGGCAGCAGCTACTCTTCCTGGGGTTTATTATGGATCCCCATTAGTTCCTGCCAAGGCAGCAGCTACTCTTCCTGGGGTTTATTATGGATCCCCATTAGTTCCTGTCAAGGCACCAGCTACTCTTCCTTGGGTTTATTATGGATCCCCATTAGTTCCTGTCAAGGCAGCAGCTACTCTTCCTGGGGTTTATTATGGATCCCCATTAGTTCCTGTCAAGGCAGCAGCTACTCTTCCTGGGGTTTATTATGGATCCCCATTAGTTCCTGTCAAGGCAGCAGCTACTCTTCCTGGGGTTTATTATGGATCCCCATTAGTTCCTGTCAAGGCAGCAGCTACTCTTCCTGGGGTTTATTATGGATCCCCATTAGTTCCTGCCAAGGCAGCAGCTACTCTTCCTGGAGGTTTATTATGGATCCCCATTAGTTCCTGTCAAGGCAGCAGCTACTCTTCCTGGGGTTTATTATGGATCCCCATTAGTTCCAGCCAAGGCAGCAGCTACTCTTCCTGGGGTTTATTATGGATCCCCATTAGTTCCCGTCAAGGCAGCAGCTACTCTTCCTGGGGTTTATTATGGAACCCTATTAGTTCCCGCCAAGACAGCAGCTACTCTTCCTGGGGTTTAGTATGGATCCCCATTAGTTCCTGCCAAGGCAGCAGCTACTCTTCATGGGGTTTATTATGGATCCCCATTAGTTCCAGCCAAGGCAGCAGCTACTCTTCCTGGGGTTTATTATGGATCCCCATTAGTTCCCGTCAAGGCAGCAGCTACTCTTCCTGGGGTTTATTATGGAACCCTATTAGTTCCCGCCAAGACAGCAGCTACTCTTCCTGGGGTTTAGTATGGATCCCCATTTGTTCCTGCCAAGGCAGCAGCTACTCTTCCTGGGGTTTATTATGGATCCCCATTAGTTCCTGCCAAGGCAGCAGCTACTCTTCCTGGGGTTTATTATGGATCCCCATTAGTTCCTGCCAAGGCAGCAGCTACTCTTCCTGGGGTTTATTATGGATCCCCATTAGTTCCTGTCAAAGCACCAGCTACTCTTCCTGGGGTTTATTATGGATCCCCATTAGTTCCTGTCAAGGCAGCAGCTACTCTTCCTGGGGTTTATTATGGATCCCCATTAGTTCCTGTCAAGGCAGCAGCTACTCTTCCTGGGGTTTATTATGGATCCCCATTAGTTCCTGTCAAGGCAGCAGCTACTCTTCCTGGGGTTTATTATGGATCCCCATTAGTTCCTGTCAAGGCAGCAGCTACTCTTCCTGGGGTTTATTATGGATCCCCATTAGTTCCTGTCAAGGCAGCAGCTACTCTTCCTGGGGTTTATTATGGATCCCCATTAGTTCCTACCAGCAGCTACTCTTCCTGGGTTTATTATGGATCCCCATTAGTTCCTGTCAAAGCACCAGCTACTCTTCCTGGGGTTTATTATGGATCCCCATTAGTTCCTGTCAAGGCAGCAGCTACTCTTCCTGGGGTTTATTATGGATCCCCATTAGTTCCTGTCAAGGCAGCAGCTACTCTTCCTGGGGTTTATTATGGATCCCCATTAGTTCCTGTCAAGGCAGCAGCTACTCTTCCTGGGGTTTATTATGGATCCCCATTAGTTCCTGTCAAGGCAGCAGCTACTCTTCCTGGGGTTTATTATGGATCCCCATTAGTTCCTGTCAAGGCAGCAGCTACTCTTCCTGGGGTTTATTATGGATCCCCATTAGTTCCTGTCAAGGCAGCAGCTACTCTTCCTGGGTTTATTATGGATCCCCATTAGTTCCAGCCAAGGCAGCAGCTACTCTTCCTGGGGTTTATTATGGATCCCCATTAGTTCCCGTCAAGGCAGCAGCTACTCTTCCTGGGGTTTATTATGGAACCCTATTAGTTCCCGCCAAGACAGCAGCTACTCTTCCTGGGGTTTATTATGGATCCCCATTAGTTCCAGCCAAGGCAGCAGCTACTCTTCCTGGGGTTTATTATGGATCCCCATTAGTTCCCGTCAAGGCACCAGCTACTCTTCCTGGGGTTTATTATGGAACCCTATTAGTTCCCGCCAAGACAGCAGCTACTCTTCCTGGGGTTTAGTATGGATCCCCATTTGTTCCTGCCAAGGCAGCAGCTACTCTTCCTGGGGTTTATTATGGATCCCCATTAGTTCCTGCCAAGGCAGCAGCTACTCTTCCTGGGGTTTATTATGGATCCCCATTAGTTCCTGTCAAGGCAGCAGCTACTCTTCCTGGGTTTATTATGGATCCCCATTAGTTCCAGCCAAGGCAGCAGCTACTCTTCCTGGGGTTTATTATGGATCCCCATTAGTTCCCGTCAAGGCAGCAGCTACTCTTCCTGGGGTTTATTATGGAACCCTATTAGTTCCCGCCAAGACAGCAGCTACTCTTCCTGGGGTTTATTATGGATCCCCATTAGTTCCAGCCAAGGCAGCAGCTACTCTTCCTGGGGTTTATTATGGATCCCCATTAGTTCCCGTCAAGGCACCAGCTACTCTTCCTGGGGTTTATTATGGAACCCTATTAGTTCCCGCCAAGACAGCAGCTACTCTTCCTGGGGTTTAGTATGGATCCCCATTTGTTCCTGCCAAGGCAGCAGCTACTCTTCCTGGGGTTTATTATGGATCCCCATTAGTTCCTGCCAAGGCAGCAGCTACTCTTCCTGGGGTTTATTATGGATCCCCATTAGTTCCTGCCAAGGCAGCAGCTACTCTTCCTGGGGTTTATTATGGATCCCCATTAGTTCCTGTCAAGGCACCAGCTACTCTTCCTGGGGTTTATTATGGATCCCCATTAGTTCCTGTCAAGGCAGCAGCTACTCTTCCTGGGGTTTATTATGGATCCCCATTAGTTCCTGTCAAGGCAGCAGCTACTCTTCCTGGGGTTTATTATGGATCCCCATTAGTTCCTGTCAAGGCAGCAGCTACTCTTCCTGGGGTTTATTATGGAACCCCATTAGTTCCTGCCAAGACAGCAGCTACGCTTCCTGGGGTTTAGTATGGATCCCCATTTGTTCCTGCCAAGGCAGCAGCTACTCTTCCTGGGGTTTATTATGGATCCCCATTAGTTCCTGTCAAGGCAGCAGCTACTCTTCCTGGGGTTTATTATGGATCCCCATTAGTTCCTGCCCCGGCAGCAGCTACTCTTCCTGTTTTTTTTATGGATCCCCATTAGTTCCTGTCAAGGCAGCAGCTACACTTCCTGGGGTTTATTATGGATCCCCATTAGTTCCTGCCAAGGCAGCAGCTACTCTTCCTGGGGTTTATTATGGATCCCCATTAGTTCCTGCCAAGGCAGCAGCTACTCTTCCTGGGGTTTATTATGGATCCCCATTAGTTCCCGCCAAGGCAGCATCTACTCTTCCTGGGGTTTATTATGGATCCCCATTAATTCCCGCCAAGGCAGCAGCTACTCTTCCTGGGGTTTATTATGGATCCCCATTAGTTCCCGTCAAGGCAGCAGCTACTCTTCCTGGGGTTTATTATGGAACCCCATTAGTTCCTGCCAAGGCAGCAGCTACTCTTTCTGGGGTTTATTATGGATCCCCATTAGTTCCTGCCAAGGCAGCAGCTACTCTTCCTGTGGCTTATTATGGATCCCCATTAGTTCCTGTCAAGGCAGCAGCTACTCTTCCTGGGGTTTATTATGGATCCCCATTAGTTCCTGCCAAGGCAGCAGCTACTCTTCCTGGGGTTTATTATGTATCCCTGTTAGTTCCAGTTTATACAATTTAAAAACATTATGTCACATTGGTAACAATGATTCAGGAGACAGGCGGAGGAATGCGTAATAGTTTTTATTTCACCTTTATTTAACCAGGTAGGCCAGTCGAGAACAAGTTCTCATTTACAACTGCGACCTGGACCAAGATGGCGTGCCGTGCAAGGACACGGGGACGAAGACCAAACAAAACACGTAACAAAAACACAGGGTTGAACCCCAAACAAAAGAGCGAGGAGAATAAATAACACTATGGGACGAGACCCGTAATCATCACAATGGCACGAAAGCCCAAAACACACAGCGCAGGTACTCACACGCACCAACGGACGTCGTAACAATAAACGACGGCACCGTGGGGAACAAAAGGGCACGTATGTACAAGTACAATCAGCGGGAATAGGGGACAAAAGTGGGTCGTGCTGAATGTTCTAGAAGGATCCGTGAAACATTACAAAAACATTCACCGATTTCACAACACACTGTGTGCCCTCAGGCCCCTACTCCACCACTACCACATATCTACAGTACTAAATCTAAGTACTAAGTGTATGTATAGTGCGTATGTTATCGTGTGTGTGTGTTATCGTGTGTGATTGTGGGTGTTTGTGTGTGTATGATTGTGTGTGTGTGTGTGTGTGACTGTGTGTGTGGGTGTTTGTGTGTGCGTGTGATTGTGTGTGTGTGTGTGGGTGTGTGATTATGTGTGTGTGTGTGTTTTATGTACGTGTGTGCATGGGCTTGCAGGATAGGAATTCATAGAACCGGTCTTAAGTGATGGTTGCTGAGATGAGATGAGATGAGAAAGACAGACAGAGAGGAAGTCAGGAGTGCAGCACACTGTAGGTACAGACAGAGAGCATCATGTATAAATAGCCTGTAGTGTGATGAGATGGATGTTTGAGAGAGAGAGAGAGAGAGAGAGAGAGAGAGAGAGAGAGAGAGAGAGAGAGAGAGAGAGAGAGAGAGAGAGAGACAGAGAGAGAGAGAGAGAGAGAGAGAGGAGAGAGAGAGAGAGAGAGAGACAGAGAGAGGGAGAGAGAGAGAGAGACTAGTCATGGAGACTAGAGGGAATGTGGAGGGGTGGAGAGAGGAGGAGAAATGAATAATACAATATAATGCCAGTCGGTGGCACGGCTGTGTAAGAACGTTTCAGGAGAATGGTTACCTGTGTTGGTGAGGCAGGAGAATGGTTACCTGTGTTGGTGAGGCAGGAGAATGGTTACCTGTGTTGGTGAGGCAGGAGAATGGTTACCTGTGTTGGTGAGGCAGGAGAATGGTTACCTGTGTTGGTGAGGCAGGAGAATGGTTACCTGTGTTGGTGAGGCAGGAGAATGGTTACCTGTGTTGGTGAGGCAGGAGAATGGTTACCTGTGTTTGTGAGGCAGGAGAATGGTTACCTGTGTTGGTGAGGCAGGAGAATGGTTACCTGTGTTGGTGAGGCAGGAGAATGGTTACCTGTGTTGGTGAGGCAGGAGAATGGTTACCTGTGTTGGTGAGGCAGTAGAATGGTTACCTGTGTTGGTGAGGCAGGTGAATTGTTACCTGTGTTGGTGAGGCCTGTGTTGGTGAGACCTGTGTTGGTGAGGCAGGAGAATGGTTACCTGTGTTGGTGAGGCAGGAGAATGGTTACCTGTGTTGGTGAGGCAGGAGAATGGTCAGCTGTGTTGGTGAGGCCTGTGTTTGTGAGGCAGGAGAATGGTTACCTGTGTTGGTGAGGCAGGATAATGGTTACCTGTGTTGGTGAGGCCTGTATTGGTGAGGCAGGAGAATGGTTACCTGTGTTGGTGAGGCCTGTGTTGGTGAGACCTGTGTTGGTGAGGCAGGATAATGGTTACCTGTGTTGGTGAGGCAGGAGAATGGTTACCTGTGATGGTGAGACCTGTGTTGGTGAGGCAGGAGAACAGTTACCTGTGTTGGTGAGGCCTGTGTTGATGAGACCTGTGTTTGTGAGGCAGGAGAATGGTTACCTGTGTTGGTGAGGCAGGAGAATGGTTACCTGTGTTGGTGAGGCAGGAGAATGTTTACCTGTGTTGGTGAGGCCTGTGTTGGTGAGACCTGTGTTGGTGAGGCAGGAGAATGGTTACCTGTGTTGGTGAGGCAGGAGAATGGTTACCTGTGTTGGTGAGGCCTGTGTTGGTGAGACCTGTGTTGGTGAGGCAGGAGAATGGTTACCTGTGTTGGTGAGTTAGGAGAATGGTTACCTGTGTTGGTGAGACCTGTGTTGGTGAGTTAGGAGAATGGTTACCTGTGTTGGTGAGGCAGGAGAATGGTTACCTGTGTTGATGAGGCAGGAGAATGGTTACCTGTGTTGGTGAGTTAGGAGAATGGTTACCTGTGTTGGTGAGGGCTGTGTTGATGAGACCTGTGTTTGTGAGGCAGGAGAATGGTTACCTGTGTTGGTGAGGCAGGAGAATGGTTATCTGTGTTGGTGAGGCAGGAGAATGGTTACCTGTGTTGGTGAGGCAGGAGAATGGTTACCTGTGTTGGTGAGGCAGGAGAATGGTTACCTGTGTTGGTGAGGCAGGAGAATGGTTACCTGTGTTGGTGAGGGCTGTGTTGGTGAGACCTGTGTTTGTGAGGCAGGAGAATGGCTACCTGTGTTGGTGAGGCAGGAGAGTGGTTACCTGTGTTGGTGAGGCAGGAGAATGGTTACCTGTGTTGGTGAGGCCTGTATTGGTGAGGCAGGAGAATTGGTTACCTGTGTTGGTGAGGCAGGATAATGGTTACCTGTGTTGGTGAGGCAGGATAATGGTTACCTGTGTTGGTGAGACCTGTGTTGGTGAGGCAGGAGAATGGTTACCTGTGTTGGTGAGGCCTGTGTTGATGAGACCTGTGTTTGTGAGGCAGGAGAATGGTTACCTGTGTTGGTGAGGCAGGAGAATGGTTACCTGTGTTGGTGAGGCAGGAGAATGGTTACCTGTGTTGGTGAGGCAGGAGAATGGTTAGCTGTGTTGGTGAGGCAGGAGAATGGTTACCTGTGTTGGTGAGGCAGGAGAATGGTTACCTGTGTTGGTGAGGCAGGAGAATGGTTACCTGTGTTGGTGAGGCAGGATAGTGGTTACCTGTGTTGGTGAGGCAGGAGAATGGTTACCTGTGTTGGTGAGGCAGGAGAATGGTTACCTGTGTTGGTGAGGCAGGATAGTGGTTACCTGTGTTGGTGAGACCTGTGTTGGTGAGGCAGGAGAATTGTTACCTGTGTTGGTGAGGGATGTGTTGATGAGACCTGTGTTGGTGAGGCAGGATAATGGTTACCTGTGTTGGTGAGACCTGTGTTGGTGAGGCAGGAGAATGGTTACCTTTGTTGGTGAGGCAGGAGAATGGTTACCTGTGTTGGTGAGGCAGGAGAATGGTTACCTGTGTTGGTGAGGCAGGAGAATGGTTACCTGTGTTGGTGAGGCAGGAGAATGGTTATCTGTGTTGGTGAGGCAGGAGAATGGTTACCTGTATTGGTGAGGCAGGAGAATGGTTACCTGTGTTGGTGAGGCAGGAGAATGGTTACCTGTGTTGGTGAGGCAGGAGAATGGTTACCTGTGTTGGTGAGGGCTGTGTTGGTGAGACCTGTGTTTGTGAGGCAGGAGAATGGCTACCTGTGTTGGTGAGGCAGGAGAGTGGTTACCTGTGTTGGTGAGGCAGGAGAATGGTTACCTGTGTTGGTGAGGCAGGATAATGGTTACCTGTGTTGGTGAGGCAGGATAATGGTTACCTGTGTTGGTGAGACCTGTGTTGGTGAGGCAGGAGAATGGTTACCTGTGTTGGTGAGGCCTGTGTTGATGAGACCTGTGTTTGTGAGGCAGGAGAATGGTTACCTGTGTTGGTGAGGCAGGAGAATGGTTACCTGTGTTGGTGAGGCAGGAGAATGGTTACCTGTGTTGGTGAGGCAGGAGAATGATTACCTGTGTTGGTGAGGCAGGAGAATGGTTTCCTGTGTTGGTGAGGCAGGAGAATGGTTACCTGTGTTGGTGAGGCAGGAGAATGGTTACCTGTGTTGGTGAGGCAGGAGAATGGTTACCTGTGTTGGTGAGGCAGGATAGTGGTTACCTGTGTTGGTGAGGCAGCAGAATTGTTACCTGTGTTGGTGAGGCAGGAGAATGGTTACCTGTGTTGGTGAGGCAGGATAGTGGTTACCTGTGTTGGTGAGACCTGTGTTGGTGAGGCAGGAGAATTGTTACCTGTGTTGGTGAGGGCTGTGTTGATGAGACCTTTGTTGGTGAGGCAGGATAATGGTTACCTGTGTTGGTGAGACCTGTGTTGGTGAGGCAGGAGAATGGTTACCTTTGTTGGTGAGGCAGGAGAATGGTTACCTGTGTTGGTGAGGCAGGATAGTGGTTACCTGTGTTGGTGAGGCAGAGGTCCTGGTTTCTAGTCTCGGTGTGAGCGGGAGAAAGTTGACATTCGTCACCAAAACAGTACGTAGGAAATGGCACCCTGCCTTCTAGAGCAGCTCTTTTAACAACTCTGATAAGTCGTCAGTGTGTCTGATAAGTCCTCGGTGTCTCTGATAAGTCCTCGGTGTATCTGATAAGTCCTCGGTGTATCTGATAAGTCCTCGGTGTATCTGATAAGTCCTCGGTGTATCTGATAAGTCCTCGGTGTATCTGATAAGTCCTCGGTGTGTCTGATAAGTCGTTGGTGTGTCTGATAAGTCGTCGGTGTGTCTGATAAGTCGTCAGTGTCTCTGATAAGTCATCAGTGTGTCTGATAAGTCCTCGGTGTATCTGATAAGTCCTCGGTGTATCTGATAAGTCGCTGGTGTATTTGCACCTCCAGTAAACAACCTTTCCCTCTTTAGCTCGTCTGAACATCTCTGAGTTTCAGTGCTCAGAGCCTTTCTTCAGGGCGTTGTCATCATAACCTGTTTTACACTCATAGTGGAGTTTCATATCATAACCTATATATAGTTTAGTTCGTCATAGTGGGTGGGTTTTTATGTGGAAGATGTTGCGTGTGTGGTTTCATATCACAACCTGTAACTATCTGGGAAATTAATCCTACCTTGTCGTCTTGGTTTCATACATCCTACAGTGTCGTCATGGTTTCATACATCCTACTGTGTCGTCATGGTTTCATACATCCTACCGTGTCGTCATGGTTTCATACATCCTACCGTGTCGTCATGGTTTCATACATCCTACCGTGTCGTCATGGTTTCACATCCTACCGTGTCATGGTTTACATCCTACCGTGTCGTCATGGTTTCATACATCCTACCGTGTCGTCATGGTTTCATACATCCTACCGTGTCGTCATGGGTTCATACATCCTACCGTGTTCATGGTTTCATACATCCTACCGTGTCGTCATGGTTTCATACATCCTACCGTGTCGTCATACTGCTATCTGGAAGTGGGAGGTACTGTATATCCCAGAAGTAGAAAAATACTTGAATAGCTGAGGTTGCTTGTTATTTTTTAAATACTTAAAAAAATATTTTTCTTCTTTGAACCTTTATTTAACTAGGCAAGTCAGTTAAGAACGCTGTTGGATGAGCCAGGAACAGCTTGACCCCTGTCTGATGAGCCAGGAACAGCTTGACCCCTGTCTTATGAGCCAGGAACAGCTTGGCCACTGTCTTATGAGCCAGGAACAGCTTGGCCCCTGTCTAATGAGCCAGGAACAGCTTGGCCCCTGTCTGATGAGCCAGGAACAGCTTGGCCCCTGTCTGATGAGCCAGGAACAGCTTGACCCCTGTCTTATGAGCCAGGAACAGCTTGGCCACTGTCTTATGAGCCAGGAACAGCTTGGCCCCTGTCTAATGAGCCAGGAACAGCTTGGCCCCTGTCTGATGAGCCAGGAACAGCTTGGCCCCTGTCTGATGAGCCAGGAACAGCTTGACCCCTGTCTGATGAGCCAGGAACAGCTTGACCCCTGTCTGATGAGCCAGGAACAGCTTGACCCCTGTCTGATGAGCCAGGAACAGCAGGACTGCTGTCTGATCGGCACTTTACATTACAACAATAACATCTCTAAATAAATAGCAACCAGGATGCATTAATGGGCAGGAATGATTACAGTGAAACCACATCTGGTAGAGATATTCAAGGGATCACATCTGATCAGTGAAACTACGGACTCCATAGAGATATTTAAGGGATCACATCTGATCAGTGAAACTACGGACTCCATAGAGATATTCAAGGGATCACATCTGATCAGTGAAACTACGGACTCCATAGAGATATTCAAGGGATCACATCTGATCAGTGAAACTACGGACTCCATAGAGATATTCAAGGCATCACATCTGATCAGTGAAACTACGGACTCCATAGAGATATTCAAGGCATCACATCTGATCAGTGAAACTACGGACTCCATAGAGATATTCAAGGCATCACATCTGATCAGTGAAACTACGGACTCCATAGAGATATTCAAGGCATCACATCTGATCAGTGAAACTACGGACTCCATAGAGATATTCAAGGCATCACATCTGATCAGTGAAACTACGGACTCCATAGAGATATTCAAGGCATCACATCTGATCAGTGAAACTACGGACTCCATAGAGATATTCAAGGGATCACATCTGATCAGTGAAACTACGGACTCCATAGAGATATTCAAGGGATCACATCTGATCAGTGAAACTACGGACTCCATAGAGATATTCAAGGCATCACATCTGATCAGTGAAACTACGGACTCCATAGAGATATTCAAGGCATCACATCTGATCAGTGAAACTACGGACTCCATAGAGATATTCAAGGGATCACATCTGATCAATGAAACCACGGACTCCATAGAGATATTCAAGGGATCACATCTGATCAGTGAAACCATGGACTCCATAGAGATATTCAAGGGATCACATCTGATCAATGAAACCACGGACTCCATAGAGATATTCAAGGGATCACATCTGATCAGTGAAACCACGGACTCCATAGAGAGTTTCAAGGGATCACATCTGATCAGTGAAACCACGGACTCCGTAGAGATATTCAAGGGATCACATCTGATCAGTGAAACCATGGACTCCGTAGAGATATTCAAGGGATCATATGATCAGTGAAACCACGGACTCCATAGAGATATTCAAGAGATCACATCTGGTAGAGATATTCAGGGATCACATCTGGTAGAGATATTCAAGGGATCACATCTGGTAGAGATATTCAAGGATCACATCTGGTCAGTGAAACCACGGATGCTAAAGAGAATAGAGAATAGCAGGATTCTCCTGTCACAATTCAATAGTAACGTTTATATGTTACCGTTAATTACTGTTACAGTGGAGTGTTTACCCCTAAAACACACACACACACACACACACACACACACACACACACACACACACACACACACACACACACACACACACACACACACACACACACACACACCCAGTAGGGGCCAGCCAGTGGTTGCCTAGCAATGCGGGACAGCTGAGGGTGGATCCCCAGGAGTTTAGACTAGAGGTGACTCAGAAGGGGAAGTGCTGTTAGGGTTATGTAAGAGAAAGAGAGTGTGTGTGTGTGTGTGTCAATATGCCAATCTGTGTATGAAACTGTGTTTGTGTGCGTGTGTGTGTGTGTGTGTGTGTTTGTGTGTGTCAATATACCCATGTGTGTGTGTGTGTGTGTGTGTGTGTGTGTGTGTGTGTGTGTGTGTGTGTGTGTGTGTCAATATGCCCATCTGTGTGTGTGACTGTGTGTGTGTGTGCGTGTGTGTGTGTGCGTGTGTGTGCGTGTGTGTGTGTGCGTGTGTGTGTGTGTGTGTGTGTGTGTGTGTTTCCACATAATAACTCATACCGCTCCAACGGCCTCATGACAACAAGCAGGGTGGGCTCATCTCTGAGGGCCGACTTCCTCTTTCTCCTGTTTCTCAGGTTAGCGTTTATCCCTCATGAATGTTGTTCCACAGACAGCCCTGCGGGGTGGTCAGTTTATCCCTCATGAATGTTGTTCCACAGACAGCCCTGCGGGGTGGTCAGTTTATCCTCATGAATGTTGTTCCACAGACAGCCCTGCGGGGTGGTCAGTTTATCCCTCATGAATGTTGTTCCACAGACAGCCCTATGGGGTGGTCAGTTTATCCTCATGAATGTTGTTCCACAGACAGCCCTGCGGGGTGGTCAGTTTATCCCTCATGAATGTTGTTCCACAGACAGCCCTGCGGGGTGGTCAGTTTATCCCTCATGAATGTTGTTCCACAGACACGGGGTGGTCAGTTTATCCCTCATGAATGTTGTTGACAGCCCCTGCGGGGTGGTCAGTTTATCCTCATGAATGTTGTTCCACAGACAGCCCCTGCGGGTGGTCAGTTTATCCCTCATGAATGTTGTTCCACAGACAGCCCTGCGGGGTGGTCAGTTTATCCCTCATGAATGTTGTTCCACAGACAGCCCTGCGGGGTGGTCAGTTTATCCCTCATGAATGTTGTTCCACAGACAGCCCTGCGGGTGGTCAGTTTATCCCTCATGAATGTTGTTCCACAGACAGCCCTGCGGGGTGGTCAGTTTATCCCTCATGAATGTTGTTCCACAGACAGCCCTGCGGGGTGGTCAGTTTATCCCTCATGAATGTTGTTCCACAGACAGCCCTGCGGGGTGGTCAGTTTATCCCTCATGAATGTTGTTCCACAGACAGCCCTGCGGGGTGGTCACGCAGCCTCAAAGTCATACAATCTCACCTTAACCACACTGCTAACCCTAATGCCTAACCCTAACCATTCAATTCAATTAACCCCCCAAAAAAAGATCATTGTTGTTTTTCATGAATTCATATAATATAATTTCGTCTTTGCAGCTGGCCCATCTACACAGGAAATTACTCAGTTCTGCCTCCAGGACTAGACTCATGGCAATAAATGTCAACGTTGTGTTGGGCTGAAAGAGACTCACTCACTCACCCACTCACCCACTCACTCACCCACTCACTCACTCACTCACTCACTCACCACTCACCACCACTCACTCACTCACTCACCACCCACTCACTCACCCACTCACTCACTCACTCACTCACTCACTCACTCACTCACTCACTCACTCACTCACTCACCACCACTCACTCCACTCACTCACCACCACTCACTCACTCACTCACTCACTCACTCACCCACTCACTCACCCACTCACTCACTCACTCACTCACCCACTCACCCACTCACTCACTCACTCACTCACTCACTCACCTCTCTCTCTCTCTCTCTCTCTGTCTCTCTCTCTCTCTCTCTCTCTCTCTGTCTCTCTCTCTCTCTCCAATTCAAGGGGCTTTATTTGCATGTGAAACATGAACTCAGCAAAAAAAGAAACGTCTCTTTTTCAGGACCCTGTCCTTCAGAGATCATTTGTAAAAATCGCAATAACTTCACAGAGCTTCATCGTAAAGGGTTTAAACACTGTTTCCCATGATTGTTCAATGAACCATAAACAATTAATGAACCTGTGGAACTTGCTTGCGCCAAAAACCAGGGAAAATGCAGCGCGGCAAATTCAAATAAATTGATATAAAAATCTAACTTTCATTAAATCACACATGTAAGAGACTAAATTAAAGCTACACTCGTTGTGAATCCAGCCAACATGTCAGATTTCAAAAAGGCTTTTCGACGAAAGCATAAGAAGCTATTATCTAATGATAGCAGAATAGCAAACAAAGAGAGTAGCATATTTCAACCCTGCAGGCGCTACACAAAATGCAGAAATAAAATATAAAACATGCCTTACCTTTGACGAGCTTCTTTTGTTGGCACTCCAATATGTCTCATAAACATCACAAATGGTCCTTTTGTTTGATTAATTCCGTCCATATTTATCCAAATGTCAATTTATAAAGAGCGTTTTGATCCAGAAAAAAACAGCTTCCAAATTGCGCAACGTCACTACAAAACATTTCAAAAGTTCCCTATAAACTTTGCCAAAAAATGTCAAACTACTTCTGTAATACAACTTGAGGTATTTTTAAACGTTAATAATCGATCAAATTGAAGACGGGTCTATGTTCAATACCGGAAGACAACAAAGCAAGCTACTTTTCAAGTCTTGCGCAACTCTCAACAGTGTTACCCAGTTCCTAGATGGCCCTACTTCTTCACTGCATAAATGAATAACCTCAACCAAATTCCAAAGACTGGTGACATCCAGTGGAAACGGTAGGAACTGAAAACAAGTTCCTAAGAAATATTGTTTCTCAATGAGAAGTCAGTGAACAGACAGAGACCTCAAAAAACAAAATTCTGAACAGTTAGTCCTCAGGGTTTTGCCTGCTACATAAGTTATGTTATACTCACAGACATGATTCAAACAGTTTTAGAAACTTCAGAGTGTTTTCTATCCAAATCAACTAATGATATGCATATCTTATATTCTTGGCATGAGTAGCAGGAAGTTAAGACACTAACAGCTTACAGACGGTAGGCAGTAAAGGTCACAGTTATGAAAACTTAGGACACTAAAGAGGCATTTCTACTGACTCTGAAAAACACCAAAAGAAAGATGCCCAGAGTCCCTGCTCATCAGCGTGAATGTGCCTTAGGCATGCTGCAAGGAGGAATGAGGACTGCAGATGTAGCAGGGGCAATAAATTGACATTTCCGTACTGTGAGACACCTAAGACAGCGCTACAGGGAGATAGGACGGACAGCTGATCGTCCTCACAGTGGCAGACCACGTGTAACAACACCTGCACAGGATTGGTACATCCGAACATCACACCTGCAGGACAGGTACAGGATGGCAACAACTGCCCGAGTTACACCAGAAACGCACAAATCCCCCCATCAGTGCTCAGACTGTCCGCAATAGGCTGAGAGAGGCTGGACTGAGGGCTTGTAAGGCCTGTTGTAAGGCAGATCCTGACCAGACATCACCAGCAACAATGTTGCCTATGGGCACAAACCCACCGTCGCTGGACCAGACAGGTCTGGAGAAAAGTGCTCTTCACTGACGAGTCGCGGATTTGTCTCACCAGTGGTGATGGTCGGATTCGCGTTTATTGTCGAAGGAATGAGCATTACACCGAGGCCTGTACTCTGGACCGGGATCGATTTGGAGGTGGAGGGGCCGTCATGGTCTGGGGCGGTGTGTCACAGCATCATCGGACTGAGCTTGTTGTCATTGCAGGCAATCTCAACGCTGTGTGTTACAGGGAAGACATCCTCATGTGGTACCCTTCCTGCAGGCTCATCCTGACATGACCCTCCAGCATGACAATGCCACCAGCCGTACTGCTCGTTCTGTGCGAGATTTCCTGCAAAACAGAAATGTCAGTGTTCTGCCATGGCCAGCGAAGAGCCCGAATCTCAATCCCATTGAGCACTTCTGGGACCTGTTGGAATGGAGGGTGAGGGCTAGGGCCATTCTCCCCAGAAAAGTCTGGGAACTTGCAGGTGCCTTGGTGGAAGAGTGGGGTAACGTCTCACAGCAAGAACGGCAAATATGGTGCAGTCCATGAGAAGGTGATGCACTGCAGTATTTAATGCAGCTGGTGGCCACACCAGATACTGACTGTTAGTCTTGATTTTGACCCCCACCTTTGTTCAGGGAAAAATTATTCAACTTCTGTTAGTCACATGTCTGTGGAACTTGTTCAGTTTATGTCTCAGTTGTTGAATCTTGTTATGTTCATATAAATATTTACACATGTTAAGTTTGCTGAAAATAAACGCAGTTGACAGTGAGAGGACGTTTTTTGGTTGTTGTTGAGTTTATGATCCTGTTAACCTCTGTTAACATTGCCGAAGCAAGTGAAGTAGATAATATACGGAAGTGAAATAAACAATAAATATGAACAGTAAACATTACAGTCACAGAAGTTCCAAAAGAATAAAGACATTTCAAAAGTCATATTATGTCTATATACAGTGTTGTAACGATGTGCAAATAGTTAAAGTACAAAAGTACAAAAGGGAAAATAAAAATGGGTTGTATTTACTAATGGTGTTTGTTCTTCGCCTTTTCTCGTGGCAACAGGTCACAAATCTTGCTGCTGTGATGTCACACTGTGGTATGTCACCCAGTAGATATGAGAGTTTATCAATATTGGATTTGTTTTCAAATTCTTTGTTGATCTTTGTAATCTGAGGGAAATATGTATCTCTAATATGGTCATACATTGGGCAGGAGGTTAGGAAGTGCATCTCAGTTTCCACCTCATTTTGTGGGCAGTGTGCATATAGCCTGTCTTCTCTTGAGAGCCATGTCTGCCTACGGCGGCCTTTCTCAATAGCAAGGCTATGCTCACTGAGTCTGTACATAGTCTCTCTCTCTCTCTGTCTACTTCTCTCTCTCCTTCTCTCTTTCTGTCTTTCTGCCTCTCTCTCTCTCTGTCTGTCTACTTCTCCCTCTCCTTCTCTCTTTCTGTCTCTCTCTCTCTCTCTCTCTCTCTCTCTCTCTCTGTCTGTCTACTTCTCCCTCTCCTTCTCTCTCTCTCTCTCTCTCTCTCTCTCTCTCTCTCTTTCTCTTTCTCTTTCTCTTTCTCTTTCTCTTTCTCTCTCTCTCTCTCCCATCATTTCTATTTCTCTACTATTTTTCCCTTCCCTCCCTCCCTCCCTCCCTCCCTCCCTCCCTCCCTCCCTCCCTCCCTCCTCCCTCCCTCCCTCGGGCCCTACCTCACAAAAGGAGAGGGCTTTACTATTTAATGTAACCACAGAGAAGGGCTTCTTAGAGATTGAACTGTTTATTTATTCACATCTGACCCTGTTACCACTCAGCTCTTTCAACGTGTGTGTGTGTGTGTGTGTGTGTGTGTGTGTGTGTGTGTGTGTGTGTGTGTGTGTGTGTGTGAGAGAGAGAGAGAGAGAGACTTTCAAGACCTTTATGACAAGATTAGTTATCTATTTATATAACCAATGTGCTTTGTGTTGATGACAACCTAACCTAACCCTAATTCTAACCCTCTTATTCCTAGTGGGGACCTAAACTAACCCTAATTCTAACCCTCTTATTCCTAGTGGGGACCTAACCTAACCCTAATTCTAACCCTCTTATTCCTAGTGGGGACCTAACCCTAATTCTAACCCTCTTATTCCTAGTGGGGACCTAACCCTAATTCTAACCCTCTTATTCCTAGTGGGGACCTAACCTAACCCTAATTCTAACCCTCTTATTCCTAGTGGGGACCTAACCTAACCCTAATTCTAACCCTCTTATTCCTAGTGGGGACCTAACCCTAATTCTAACCCTCTTATTCCTAGTGGGGACCTAACCTAACCCTAATTCTAACCCTCTTATTCCTAGTGGGGACCTAACCTAACCCTAATTCTAACCCTCTTATTCCTAGTGGGGACCTAACCCTAATTCTAACCCTCTTATTCCTAGTGGGGACCTAACCTAACCCTAATTCTAACCCTCTTATTCCTAGTGGGGACCTAACCCTAATTCTAACCCTCTTATTCCTAGTGGGGACCTAACCTAACCCTAATTCTAACCCTCTTATTCCTAGTGGGGACCTAACCTAACCCTAATTCTAACCCTCTTATTCCTAGTGGGGACCTAACCCTAATTCTAACCCTCTTATTCCTAGTGGGGACCTAACCTAACCCTAATTCTAACCCTCTTATTCCTAGTGGGGACCTAACCTAACCCTAATTCTAACCCTCTTATTCCTAGTGGGGACCTAACCCTAATTCTAACCCTCTTATTCCTAGTGGGGACCTAACCTAACCCTAATTCTAACCCTCTTATTCCTAGTGGGGACCTAACCTAACCCTAATTCTAACCCTCTTATTCCTAGCGGGGACCTAACCTAACCCTAATTCTAACCCTCTTATTCCTAGTGGGGACCTAACCCTAATTCTAACCCTCTTAATCCTAGGGGGGACCTAACCCTAATTCTAACCCTCTTATTCCTAGTGGGGACCTAACCCTAATTCTAACCCTCTTAATCCTAGGGGGGACCTAACCTTAATTCTAACCCTCTTATTCGTAGTGGGGACCTAACCTAACCCTAATTCTAACCCTCTTATTCCTAGTGGGGACCTAACCCTAATTCTAACCC
>NC_088414.1:44868100-44893078 GCF_034236695.1 Oncorhynchus nerka
ATTAAAAAAACTTTTAAAAAACAACAAACACACAATACCTGCACATTTTCACTATTTTTGAAATGTATTATTGGGTGTGTACCTGCCGGGTTTCTTTAGAACAATACTTTCCTCGTCCAGGCTAGATGGATGTCACAGCCTACAATATGTGTCTCTCCTTTTATTGTCTCTAATATGTAGTTACACACAGCCTACACTATGTGTCTCTCCTTTTATTGTCTCTAATATGTAGTTACACACAGCCTACACTATGTGTCTCTCCTTTTATTGTCTCTAATATGTAGTTACACACAGCCTACACTATGTGTCTCTCCTTTTATTGTCTCTAATATGTAGTTACACACAGCCTACACTATGTGTCTCTCCTTTTATTGTCTCTAATATGTAGTTACACACAAGGTTGTTTTTATTGATCTCAGTTTGTGATCAGCCATGTTGTGGTATTATAATATAATCAGTGTCTGTGTCTCTGTGTGTCTCTGTGTGTCTCTGTGTGTCTCTGTGTGTCTCTCTGTGTCTCTGTGTGTCTCTGTGTGTCTCTCTGTGTCTCTCTGTGTCTCTGTGTGTCTCTGTGTGTCTCTGTGTGTCTCTGTTTGTTTGTCTCTGTGTGTCTCTGTGTGTCTGTGTGTCTCTGTGTGTCTCTGTGTCTCTCTGTGTCTCTCTGTGTCTCTGTGTGTCTCTGTGTGTCTCTGTGTGTCTCTGTTTGTTTGTGTCTCTGTTTGTTAGTGTCTCTGTGTCTCTGTGTCCCTCTGTGTCTCTGTGTGTCTCTGTTTGTCCCTCTGTGTCTCTGTGTGTCTCTGTGTGTCTCTGTGTGTCTCTGTGTGTCTCTGTGTGTCTGTGTGTCTCTGTGTGTCACTGTGTGTCTCTGTGTGTCTCTGTGTGTCTCTGTGTGTCTCTGTGTCTCTGATTGTCTCTGTGTGTCACTGTGTGTCCCTGTGTCTCTGTGTGTCTCTGTGTGTCACTGTGTCTCTGTGTGTCTCTGTGTGTCACTGTGTGTCTCTGTGTGTCTCTGTGTGTCTCTGTGTGTCTCTGTGTGTCCCTCTGTGTCTATGTGTGTCCCTGTGTGTCCCTGTGTGTCCCTGTGTGTCTCTGTGTGTCTCTGTGTGTCCCTGTGTGTCCCTGTGTCTCTGTGTGTCCCTCTGTGTGTCCCTCTGTGTGTCTCTGTGTCCCCCTCTGTGTCTCTGTGTGTCTCTGTGTCCCTGTGTGTCCCTGTGTCTCTGTGTGTCCCTCTGTGTGTCTCTGTGTGTCTCTGTGTCTCTGTGTGTCCCTCTGTGTCTCTGTGTGTCCCTCTGTGTCTCTGTGTGTCCCTGTGTGTCTCTGTGTGTCTCTGTGTGTCTCTGTGTGTCTCTGTGTGTCCCTCTGTGTCTCTGTGTGTCCCTGTGTGTCTCTGTGTCTCTGTGTGTCTCTGTGTGTCTCTGTGCCTCTGTGTGTCTCTGTGTGTCTCTGTGTGTCTCTCTCTGTGTGTCTCTGTGTGTCTCTGTGTGTCTCTGTGTGTCTCTGTGTGTCTCTGTGTGTCCCTCTGTGTCTCTGTGTGTCTCTGTGTGTCTCTGTGTGTCACTGTGTGTCACTGTGTCTCTGTGTGTCTCTGTGTCCGTGTGTCCCTCTGTGGCCCTGTGTGTCTCTGTGTGTCCCTCTGTGTCTCTGTGTGTCTCTGTGTGTCTCTGTGTGTCTCTGTGTGTCACTGTGTCTCTGTGTGTCTCTGTGTCCGTGTGTCCCTCTGTGTGTCTCTGTGTGTCTCTGTGTGTCTCTGTGTGTCCCTCTGTGTCTCTGTGTGTCTCTGTGTGTCTCTGTGTGTCTCTGTGTGTCTCTGTGTGTCTCTGTGTGTCTCTGTGTGTCACTGTGTGTCTCTGTGTCTCTGTGTCTCTGTGTGTCTCTGTGTGTCTCTGTGTCTCTGTGTCTCTGTGTCTCTCTGTGTCCCTCGGTGTCCCTCTGTGTCCCTCTGTGTCTCTGTGTCTCTCTGTGTGTCACTGTGTGTCTCTGTGTGTCTCTGTGTGTCTGTGTGTCTCTGTGTGTCTCTGTGTGTCTCTGTGTGTCTCTGTGTGTCTGTGTGTCTCTGTGTGTCTCTGTGTGTCTGTGTGTCTCTGTGTGTCTCTGTGTGTCTCTGTGTCCCTCTGTGTGTCTCTGTGTGTCTCTGTGTGTCTCTGTGTGTCTCTGTGTGTCTCTGTGTCTCTGTGTCCCTCTGTGTCCCTCTGTGTCCCTCTGTGTCCCTCTGTGTCTCTGTGTCCGTGTGTCTCTCTGTGTCCCTCTGTGTCCCTCTGTGTCCCTTTGTGTGTCTCTGTGTGTCTCTGTGTCTCTGTGTCTCCGTGTGTCCCTCTGTGTCCCTCTGTGTGTCTCTGTGTCCCTCTGTGTCCCTCTGTGTCTCTGTGTCCGTGTGTCCCTCTGTGTGTCTCTGTGTCCGTGTGTCCCTCTGTGTCTCTGTGTCTCTGTGTGTCTCTGTGTCTCTCTGTGTGTCTCTGTGTGTCTCTGTGTCTCTGTGTGTCTCTGTGTCTCTTTGTGTCTCTGTGTCTCTTTGTGTCTCTGTGTCTCTGTGTCTCTGTGTCTCTGTCTCTCTGTGTCTCTGTCTGTCTCTCTGTGTGTCACTGTGTGTCTCTCTGTGTCTGTGTCTCTGTCTCTCTGTCTCTTTCTGTGTCTCTGTCTCTGTGTCTCTGTGTGTCTCTGTTTGTTTGTGTCTCTGTCTCTCTCTGTCTCTTTCTGTGTCTATGTGTGTCTCTGTGTGTCTCTGTGTGTCCCTCTGTGTCTCTGTGTGTCTCTGTGTGTCACTGTGTGTCTCTGTGTGTCACTGTGTGTCACTGTGTCTCTGTGTGTCTCTGTGTCCGTGTGTCCCTCTGTGTCCCTCTGTGTCTCTGTGTGTCTCTGTGTGTCCCTCTGTGTCTCTGTGTGTCTCTGTGTGTCTCTGTGTGTCTCTGTGTGTCACTGTGTCTCTGTGTGTCTCTGTGTCCGTGTGTCCCTCTGTGTGTCTCTGTGTGTCTCTGTGTGTCTCTGTGTGTCTCTGTGTGTCTCTGTGTGTCTCTGTGTGTCACTGTGTGTCTCTGTGTCTCTGTGTCTCTGTGTGTCTCTGTGTGTCTCTGTGTGTCTCTGTGTCTCTGTGTCTCTGTGTCTCTCTGTGTCCCTCTGTGTCCCTCTGTGTCCCTCTGTGTGTCTCTGTGTGTCACTGTGTGTCACTGTGTGTCTCTGTGTGTCTCTGTGTGTCTGTGTGTCTCTGTGTGTCTCTGTGTCTCTCTGTGTCTCTCTGTGTCTCTGTGTGTCTCTGTGTGTCTCTGTGTGTCTGTGTGTCTCTGTGTGTCTCTGTGTGTCTCTGTGTCTCTGTGTCTCTCTGTGTCCCTCTGTGTGTCTCTGTGTGTCTCTGTGTGTCTCTGTGTGTCTCTGTGTGTCTCTGTGTGTCACTGTGTGTCTCTGTGTCTCTGTGTCTCTGTGTGTCTCTGTGTGTCTCTGTGTGTCTCTGTGTCTCTGTGTCTCTGTGTCTCTCTGTGTCCCTCTGTGTCCCTCTGTGTCCCTCTGTGTGTCTCTGTGTGTCACTGTGTGTCACTGTGTGTCTCTGTGTGTCTGTGTGTCTCTGTGTGTCTCTGTGTCTCTGTGTCTCTCTGTGTCTCTGTGTGTCTGTGTGTCTCTGTGTGTCTGTGTGTCTCTGTGTGTCTCTGTGTGTCTCTGTG
Source organism: Oncorhynchus nerka (assembly GCF_034236695.1). Lineage (NCBI taxonomy): Eukaryota > Metazoa > Chordata > Actinopteri > Salmoniformes > Salmonidae > Oncorhynchus > Oncorhynchus nerka. The sequence goes on from NC_088414.1 coordinate 44,871,751, forward strand.
TCTCTGTGTCTCTCTGTGTCCCTCTGTGTGTCTCTGTGTGTCTCTGTGTGTCTCTGTGTCTCTGTGTCTCTCTGTGTCCCTCTGTGTCTCTGTGTCCGTGTGTCTCTCTGTGTCCCTCTGTGTCCCTCTGTGTGTCTCTGTGTGTCTCTGTGTGTCTCTGTGTCTCTGTGTCTCTGTGTCTCCGTGTGTCCCTCTGTGTCCCTCTGTGTGTCTCTGTGTCCCTCTGTGTCCCTCTGTGTCTCTGTGTCCGTGTGTCCCTCTGTGTCTCTGTGTCTCTGTGTGTCTCTGTGTGTCTCTGTGTGTCTCTGTGTGTCTCTGTGTGTCCCTCTGTGTCTCTCTGTGTGTCTCTGTGTGTCTCTGTGTCTCTGTTTGTTTGTGTCTCTGTGTCTCTTTGTGTCTCTGTCTCTGTGTCTCTGTGTCTCTGTCTCTCTGTGTCTCTGTCTGTCTCTCTGTGTGTCACTGTGTGTCTCTCTGTGTCTGTGTCTCTGTCTCTCTGTCTCTTTCTGTGTCTCTGTCTCTGTGTCTCTGTGTGTCTCTGTTTGTTTGTGTCTCTGTCTCTCTCTGTCTCTTTCTGTGTCTATGTGTGTCTCTGTGTGTCTGTAGGTGTGTCTGTTGGTGTCTGTGTATATGGCTGTGTGTGTGTGTGTTGGTGTCTGTGTGTCTCTGTGTGTCTCTGTGTGTCTGTAGGTGTGTCTGTAGGTGTCTGTGTATATGGCTGTGTGTCTGTAGGTGTCTGTGTATATGACTGTGTGTGTGTTGGTGTGTATATGGCTGTGTTGGTGTGTGTATATGGCTGTGTGTGTGTGTTGGTGTGTATATGGCTGTGTGTGTGTGTTGGTGTGTATATGGCTGTGTGTGTGTGTGTGTGTTGGTGTGTATATGGCTGTGTGTGTGTGTTGGTGTGTATATGGCTGTGTGTGTTGGTGTCCCTGTGTGTTTTATATTTATATGGTCCTTTGAGCCAGACGATGGTTACACATTTAGTATCTGTCTGGAGTATCTGTCTGGAGAATCTGTCTGGAGCATCTGTCTGGAGCATCTGTCTGGAGCATCTGTCTGGAGCATCTGTCTGGAGCATCTGTCTGGAGCATCTGTCTGGATAATCTGTCTGGAGCATCTGTCTGGAGCATCTGTCTGGAGCATCTGTCTGGAGCATCTGTCTGGAGCATCTGTCTGGAGCATCTGTCTGGAGCATCTGTCTGAAGCATCTGTCTGGAGCATCTGTCTGGAGCATCTGTCTGGAGTATCTGTCTGGAGTATCTGTCTGGAGAATCTGTCTGCATTCCTGCTTGAAATCCCAGGTGTCTATCTGTCTGTCTGTCTGTCTGTCTGTCTGTCTGTCTGTCTGTCTGTCTGTCTGTCTGTCTGTCTGTCTGTCTGTCTGTCTGTCTGTCTGTCTGTCTGTCTGTTGATATGTGTGTCTATCCTGCTGGTCTCTACAGGTGTTTCAGTAAATACGGTGAGCCCTCATTCTTCTCTCTCCTGTGTGTGTGTGTGTGTGTGTGTGTGTGTGTATGTGTTCCTGCTTGTATCTACAGGTATTCAGTAATTACTGTGAGCCCAAGTGTTTGTCTTCTCTAAACTTGTTAGTGTGTGTGTGTGTGGCAGCAATTACCCTGTTTTAATTAGAGGAGTATGGCCCTGAGGGGAGAGAGAGATGGAAGGGAGAGAGATATGGAGGGGAGAGAGAGATGAAAGGGAGAGAGAGATGGAAGGGAGAGAGAGATGGAAGGGAGAGAGAGATGGAGGGGAGAGAGAGATGGAAGGGGAGAGAGATGGAGGGGAGAGAGAGATGGAAGGGAGAGAGATGGAGGGAGAGAGAGAGATGGAAGGGGAGAGAGATGGAGGAGAGAGAGAGATGGAAGGGAGAGAGAGATGGAAGGGAGAGAGAGATGGAGGGGAGAGAGAGATGGAAGGGAGAGAGAGATGGAGGGAGAGAGAGATGGAGGGAGAGAGAGATGGAAGGGAGAGAGAGATGGAGGGGAGAGAGAGATGGAAGGGAGAGAGAGATGGAGGGGAGAGAGAGATGGAGGGAGAGAGAGATGGAAGGGAGAGAGAGATGGAGGGAGAGAGAGATGGAAGGAGAGAGAGATGGAGGGGAGAGAGAGATGGAAGGGGAGAGAGAGATGGAGGGGAGAGAGATGGAAGGGAGAGAGAGATGGAGGGAGAGAGATATGGAGGGGGAGAGAGATGAAAGGGAGAGAGATGGAGGGAGAGAGAGATGGAAGGGAGAGAGAGATGGAGGGAGAGAGAGATGGAGGGAGAGAGAGATGGAGGGAGAGAGAGATGGAAGGGAGAGAGAGATGGAGGGAGAGAGAGATGGAAGGGAGAGAGAGATGGAGGGGAGAGAGAGATGGAAGGGAGAGAGAGATGGAAGGAGAGAGAGATGGAGGGGAGAGAGAGATGGAAGGGAGGAGAGATGGAGGGGGAGAGATGGAAGGGAGAGAGATGGAGGGGAGAGAGAGATGGAGGGGAGAGAGAGAGATGGAAGGGAGAGAGAGATGGAAGGGAGAGAGATGGAGGAGAGAGAGATGGAGGGGAGAGAGAGATGGAAGGGAGAGAGAGATGGAGGGGAGAGAGAGAGACGGAAGGGAGAGAGAGATGGAAGGGAGAGAGAGATGGAGGGAGAGAGAGAGATGGAAGGGAGAGAGAGATGGAGGAGAGAGAGAGATGGAAGGGAGAGAGAGATGGAGGGAGAGAGAGATGGAAGGGAGAGAGATGGAGGGGAGAGAGATATGGAGGGAGAGAGAGATGAAAGGGAGAGAGATGGAGGGGAGAGAGAGATGGAGGGGAGAGAGAGAGACGGAAGGGAGAGAGAGATGGAAGGGAGAGAGAGATGGAGGGGAGAGAGAGATGGAAGGGAGAGAGACAGATTCAGGGATGAGAGAAGGATGAGGGGATTGTTTGTTTTGTTTGAAAGCTCTGTGTGTGTTTCTGAACCTGTCATCACCCTGTGTGGTTTGTTATGCCGCTGTCATCTTGATATATAGTCGTTATGTTAGTCCTGGTGTAGCATGTTAGTCCTGGTGTATTATGTTAGTCCTGATGTATTGTGTTAGTCCTGGTGTATTGTGTTAGTCCTGGTGTATTGTGTTGGTCCTGGTGTATTGTGTTAGTCCTGATGTATTGTGTTAGTCCTGGTGTATTGTGTTAGTCCTGGTGTATTGTGTTAGTCCTGGTGTATTGTGTTAGTCCCGGTGTGTAGTGTTAGTTCTGTGTGTTGTGTTAGTCCTGGTGTGTTGTGTTAGTCCTGGTGTATTGTGTTAGTCCTGGTGTATTGGGTTAGTCCTGATGTATTGTGTTAGTCTTGGTGTGTTGTGTTGGTCCTGGTGTAGTATGTTAGTCCTGGTGTGTTATGTTAGTCCGGGTGTATTGTGTTAGTCCTGGTGTATTGTTTTAGTCCTGATGTGTTATGTTAGTCCTGGTGTATTGTGTTAGTCCTGATGTATTGTGTTAGTCCTGATGTATTGTGTTAGTCCTGGTGTGTTGTGTTAGTCCTGGTGTGTTGTGTTAGTCCTGGTGTATTGTGTTAGTCCTGGTGTGTTGTGTTAGTCCTGGTGTATTGTGTTAGTCCTGGTGTATTGTGTTAGTCCTGGTGTGTTGTGTTAGTCCTGGTGTATTGTGTTAGTCCTGGTGTATTGTGTTAGTCCTGGTGTGTTGTGTTAGTCCTGGTGTATTGTGTTAGTCCTGGTGTATTGTGTTAGTCCTGGTGTATTGTGTTAGTCCTGGTGTATTGTGTTAGTCCTGGTGTGTTGTGTTAGTCCTGGTGTGTTGTGTTAGTCCTGGTGTGTTGTGTTAGTCCTGGTGTATTGTGTTAGTCCTGGTGTGTTATGTTAGTCCTGGTGTATTGTGTTAGTCCTGGTGTATTGTGTTAGTCCTGGTGTATTGTGTTAGTCCTGGTGTGTTGAGTTAGTCCTGGTGTATTGTGTTAGTCCTGGTGTGTTGTGTTAGTCCTGGTGTGTTATGTTAGTCCTGGTGTATTGTGTTAGTCCTGGTGTATTGTGTTAGTCCTGGTGTATTGTGTTAGTCCTGGTGTATTGTGTTAGTCCTGGTGTGTTGTGTTAGTCCTGGTGTATTGTGTTGGTCCTGGAATTGAAAAACTGTATGGTTGAAGGAGATGGGGGCAAAAGGAAGTGGCTAATAAGTCTGGCTGCACATCTGACTTAATGCATATTTTGTAAAGTTAGTGTGGGAAAGGTCGAAACCTCCTGGCATTGACTCTATAGCCACTCCTACTGAGGATGGTAGCTGACTCTATAGCCACTCCTACTGAGGATGGTAGCTGACTCTATAGCCACTCCTACTGAAGATGGTGGCTGACTCTATAGCCAGTCCTACTGAGGATGGTAGCTGACTCTATAGTCACTCCTACTGAGGATGGTAGCTGACTCTATAGCCACTCCTACTGAGGATGGTAGCTGACTCTATAGCCACTCCTACTGAGGATGGTAGCTGACTCTATAGCCACTCCTACTGAAGATGGTGGCTGACTCTATAGCCAGTCCTACTGAGGATGGTAGCTGACTCTATAGTCACTCCTACTGAGGATGGTAGCTGACTCTATAGCCACTCCTACTGAGGATGGTAGCTGACTCTATAGCCACTCCTACTGAGGATGGTAGCTGACTCTATAGTCACTCCTACTGAGGATGGTAGCTGACTCTATAGCCACTCCTACTGACTCTATAGCCACTCCTACTGAGGATGGTAGCTGACTCTATAGCCACTCCTACTGAGGATGGTAGCTGACTCTATAGTCACTCCTACTGAGGATGGTAGCTGACTCTATAGCCACTCCTACTGAGGATGGTAGCTGACTCTATAGCCACTCCTACTGAGGATGGTAGCTGACGCTATAGTCACTCCTACTGAGGATGGTAGCTGACTCTATAGCCACTCCTACTGAGGATGGTAGCTGACTCTATAGCCACTCCTACTGAGGATGGTAGGTGACTCTATAGTCACTCCTACTGAGGATGGTAGCTGACTCTATAGCCACTCCTACTGAGGATGGTAGCTGACTCTATAGCCACTCCTACTGAGGATGGTAGCTGAATCTATAGCCACTCCTAGTGAGGATGGTAGCTGACTCTATAGTCACTCCTACTGAGGATGGTAGCTGACTCTATAGCCACTCCTACTGAGGATGGTAGCTGACGCTATAGTCACTCCTACTGAGGATGGTAGCTGACTCTATAGCCACTCCTACTGAGGATGGTAGCTGACTCTATAGCCACTCCTACTGAGGATGGTAGCTGACTCTATAGTCACTCCTACTGAGGATGGTAGCTGACTCTATAGCCACTCCTACTGAGGATGGTAGCTGACTCTATAGCCACTCCTACTGAGGATGGTAGCTGAATCTATAGCCACTCCTAGTGAGGATGGTAGCTGACTCTATAGTCACTCCTACTGAGGATGGTAGCTGACTCTATAGCCACTCCTACTGACTCTATAGCCACTCCTACTGAGGATGGTAGCTGACTCTATAGCCACTCCTACTGAGGATGGTAGCTGACTCTATAGTCACTCCTACTGAGGATGGTAGCTGACTCTATAGCCACTCCTACTGACTGTATAGCCACTCCTACTGAGGATGGTAGCTGACTATATAGCAACTCCTACTGAGGATGGTAGCTGACTCTATAGCCACTCCTACTGAGGATGGTAGCTGACTCTATAGCCACTCCTACTGAGGAATGGTAGCTGACTCTATAGCCACTCCTACTGAGGATGAGGATGGTAGCTGACTCTATAGTCACTCCTACTGAGGATGGCAGCTGACTCTATAGCCACTCCTACTGAGGATGGTAGCTGACTCTATAGTCACTCCTACTGAGGATGGTAGCTGACTCTATAGCCACTCCTACTGAGGATGGTAGCTGACTCTATAGTCACTCCTACTTAGGATGGTAGCTGACTCTATAGCCACTCCTACTGAGGATGGTAGCTGACTCTATAGCCACTCCTACTGAGGATGGTAGCTGACTCTATAGCCAGTCCTACTGAGGATGGTAGCTCTCTATAGCCACTCCTACTGACTCTATAGCCACTCCTACTGAGGATGGTAGCTGACTCTATAGCCACTCCTACTGAGGATGGTAGCTGACTCTATAGTCACTCCTACTGAGGATGGTAGCTGACTCTATAGCCACTCCTACTGAGGATGGTAGCTGACTCTATAGTCACTCCTACTGAGGATGGTAGCTGACTCTATAGCCACTCCTACTGAGGATGGTAGCTGACTCTATAGCCACTCCTACTGAGGATGGTAGCTGACTCTATAGCCACTCCTACTGAGGATGGTAGCTGACTCTATAGTCACTCCTACTGAGGATGGTAGCTGACTCTATAGTCACTCCTACTGAGGATGGTAGCTGACTCTATAGCCACTCCTACTGAGGATGGTAGCTCTCTATAGCCACTCCTACTGAGGATGGTAGCTGACTCTATAGCCACTCCTACTGAGGATGGTAGCTGACTCTATAGCCACTCCTACTGAGGATGGTAGCTGACTCTTTAGCCACTCCTACTGAGGATGGTAGCTGACTCTATAGCCACTCCTACTGAGGATGGTAGCTGACTCTATAGCCACTCCTACTGAGGATGGTAGCTGACTCTATAGCCAGTCCTACTGAGGATGGTAGCTGACTCTATAGCCACTCCTATCTGTCATATCTTTAATCTGAGCCTAGAGGAAAGTCTTTGTCCTCAGGCCTGGAGGGAAGCCTGGAGGGAAGCCTGGAGGGAAGCCTGGAGGGAAGCCAAAGTCATTCCACTACCCAAGAGTGATAAAGCGGCATTTAGTGGTTCTAACAGCAGACCTACAAGCTTGCTGCCAGCTCTTAGTAAACTGTTTGGGAAAAAAATATGTTTTATTATTACACTGCTATTTCTCTCTAAACCAATGAACAACAGACTTTCAGCATGCTTATAGAGAAGGCCACTCAACATGTACTGCACTGACACAAATGACTGATGATTGGTTGAAATAAATTGTTAATAGGAAGATTGTGGGAGCTGTACTGTTAGATTTCAGTGCAGCCTTTGATATTATTGATGATAACCTGTTGTTGAGAAAATGTACTGTTTGTGTTATGGCTTTTCAGCCTCAATCATATTGTGGATTCAGAGCTATCTATCCAATAGAACTCAAAGGGTTTTCTTTTATGGAAGCTCCTCGACCTACCACACAACACCCCTATCCTCTACCCCCTACCACACAACACCCCCATCCTCCTCGACCTACCACACAACACCCCCATCCTCCTCCACCTACCACACAACACCCCCATCCTCCTCCACCTACCACACAACACCCCATCCTCCTCCCCTACCACACAACACCCCCATCCTCCTCGACCTACCACACAACACATCCTCCTCCACCTACCCCATCCTCCTCGACCTACCACACAACACCCCCCATCCTCCTCGACCTACCACACAACACCCCCATCCTCCTCGACCTACCACACAACACCCCCATCCTCCTCCACCTACCACACAACACCCCCATCCTCCTCGACCTACCACACAACACCCCCATCGTCCTCGACCTACCACACAACACCCCCATCCTCCTCCACCTACCACACAACACCCCCATCCTCCTCACCTACCACACAACACCCCCATAGTCCTCCACCTACCACACAACACCCCCATCGTCCTCCACCTACCACACAACACCCCCATCCTCCCCCCACCTATCGTCCACCCCTACCACACAACACCCCCATCCTCCTCGACCTACCACACAACACCCCCATCCTCCTCCCCTACCACACAACACCCCATCATCCTCCCCTACCACACAACACCCCATCCTCCTCCCCTACCACACAACACCCCCATCCTCCTCCCCTACCACACAACACCCCCATCGTCCTCCACCTACCACACAACACCCCCATCCTCCTCCACCTACCACACAACACCCCATCCTCCTCCACCTACCACACAACACCCCATCGTCCTCCACCTACCACACAACACCCATCCTCCTCCACCTACCACAACACCCCCTATCCTCCTCCACCTACCACACAACACCCCCATCCTCCTCGACCTACCACACAACACCCCATCCTCCTCGACCTACCACACAACACCCCCATCCTCCTCGACCTACCACACAACACCCCCATCCTCCTCCACCTACCACACAACACCCCATCCTCCTCCACCTACCACACAACACCCCATCGTCCTCGACCTACCACACAACACCCCATCCTCCTCCCCCTACCACACAACACCCCCATCCTCCTCGACCTACCACACAACACCCCATCCTCCTCGACCTACCACACAACACCCCCATCCTCCTCGACCTACCACACAACACCCCCCATCCTCCTCGACCTACCACACAACACCCCCATCCTCCTCCCCTACCACACAACACCCCCCATCCTCCTCGACCTACCACACAACACCCCCATCCTCCTCGACCTACCACACAACACCCCCATCCTCCTCGACCTACCACACAACACCCCCCCATCCTCCTCGACCTACCACACAACACCCCCATCCTCCTCCCCTACCACACAACACCCCCATCCTCCTCCCCTACCACACAACACCCCCATCCTCCTCGACCTACCACACAACACCCCCATCCTCCTCGACCTACCACACAACACCCCCATCGTCCCTCCACCTACCACACAACACCCCCATCCTCCTCGACCTACCACACAACACCCCCATCCTCCTCCCCCTACCACACAACACCCCCATCGTCCTCCACCTACCACACAACACCCCATCCTCCTCGACCTACCACACAACACCCCATCCTCCTCCACCTACCACACAACACCCCCATCCTCCTCGACCTACCACACAACACCCCCATCGTCCTCCACCTACCACACAACACCCCCATCCTCCTCCACCTACCACACAACACCCCCATCCTCCTCGACCTACCACACAACACCCCCATCGTCCTCCCCCTACCACACAACACCCCCATCGTCCTCGACCTACCACACAACACCCCATCCTCCTCCACCTACCACACAACACCCCCATCCTCCACGACCTACCACACAACACCCCCATCCTCCTCGACCTACCACACAACACCCCATCCTCCTCCACCTACCACACAACACCCCCATCCTCCACGACCTACCACACAACACCCCCATCCTCCTCGACTCTACCACACAACACCCCATCCTCCTCCCCTACCACACAACACCCCATCCTCCTCGACCTACCACACAACACCCCATCCTCCTCCACCTACCACACAACACCCCCATCCTCCACGACCTACCACACAACACCCCCCCATCCTCCTCGACCTACCACACAACACCCCGTCATCCTCCCTACCACACAACACCTCATCCTCCTCCCTACCACACAACACCCCCATCCTCCTCCACCTACCACACAACACCCCCATCCTCCTCCCCTACCACACAACACCCCCATCCTCCTCCCTACCACACAACACCCCCATCCTCCTCCCCCTACCACACAACACCCCCATCCTCCTCCCCCCCCTACCACACAACACCCCCATCCTCCTCGACCTACCACACAACACCCCCATCCTCCACGACCTACCACACAACACCCCATCCTCCTCGACCTACCACACAACACCCCATCCTCCTCCCCCTACCACACAACACCCCCATCCTCCTCCCCTACCACACAACACCCCCATCCTCCTCGACCTACCACACAACACCCCCATCCTCCTTGACCTACCACACATTACCCCCATCCTCCTCCCCCTACCACACAACACCCCTATCCTCCACGACCTACCACACAACACCCCCATCCTCCTCCCCTACCACACAACACCCCCATCCTCCTCCCTTACCCCACAACACCCCATCCTCCTCCCCCTACCCCACATCACCCCCATCCTCCTCCCCACATCACCCCCATCATCCTCCCTTAATCACCCCCATCCTCCTACCCCTATCCCATATCATCCCCACCCCCTCCCCACATCACCCCCATCCTCCTCCCCTACCACACAACACCCCCACATCACCCCAATCCTCCTCCCCTACCCCAGATCACCCCCAACCTCCTCAACATACCACACAACACCCCCATCCTCCTCCCTCACATCACCCCCATCCTCCTCCCCCACATACCCCCATCCTCCTCCCCCTACCCCACATCACCCCAATCCTCCTCGACCCACAACACCCCCATCCCCTACCCCACATCACCCCCATCCTCCTATTCCCCTGGTCCACAACACCCCATCCTCCTATTCCCTGGTCCCAACCTCCCCATCCTCCTATTCCCCTGGTCCCAACCTCCCCATCCTCCTATTCCCCTGGTCCTAACCCCCCATCCTCCTTTCCCTGGTCCTAACCCCCATCCTCCTATTCCCCTGGTCCTAACCCCCCATCCTCATATTCCCTGGTCCTAACCCCCATCTTCCTATTCCCTGGTCCTAACCCCCCCATCCTCATATTCCCTGGTCCTAACCCCCATCCTCCTATTCCCCTGGTCCTAACCCCCATCCTCCTATTCCCCTGGTCCTAACCCCCCATCCTCCTCCCACTACCTCACCCCCATCCTCCTATTCCCTGGTCCTAACCCCCCAACCTCCTCCCACTACCTCACCCCCATCCTCCTATTCCCCTGGTCCTAACCCCCATCCTCCTATTCCCCTGGTCCTAACCCCCATCCTCCTATTCCCCTGGTCCTAACCCCCCATCCTCCTATTCCCCTGGTCCTAACCTCCCATCCTCCCATTCCCTGGTCCTAACCCCCCATCCTCCTATTCCCCTGGTCCTAACCCCCCATCCTCCTATTCCCCTGGTCCTAACCCCCCATCCTCCTATTCCCTGGTCCTAACCCCTCATCCTCCTATTCCCTGGTCCTAAACCCCCATCCTCCTATTCCCCTGGTCCTAAATCCCCATCCTCCTTTTCCCCTGGTACTAACCCCTCCATCTAACTATTCCCCTGGTCCTAACCCCCCATCCTCCTATTCCCCTGGTCCTAACCCCCATCCTCCTATTCCCTGGTCCTAACCCCCCCCATCCTCCTATTCCCCTGGTCCTAACCCCATCCTCCTATTCCCTGGTCCTAACCCCCCCATCCTCCTATTCCCTGGTCCTAACCCCCATCCTCCTATTCCCTGGTCCTAAATCCCCATCCTCCTTTTCCCCTGGTACTAACCCCTCCATCCAACTATTCCCCTGGTCCTAACCCCCATCCTCCTATTCCCCTGGTCCTAACCCCCATCCTCCTATTCCCCTCGTCCTAACCCCCCATCCTCATATTCCCCTGGTCCTAACCCCCATCCTCCTATTCCCCTGGTCCTAACCCCCCATCCTCCTATTCCCTGGTCCTAACCACCCCATCCTCCTATTCCCCTGGTCCTAACCCCCATCCTCCTATTCCCCCTGGTCCTAACCCCCCATCCTCCTATTCCCTGGTCCTAACCCCCCATCCTCCTCCCACTACCTCACCCCATCCTCCTATTCCCCTGCAACTAACCCCCCATCCTCCTATTCCCCTGGTCCTAACCCCCATCCTCCTATTCCCCTGGTCCTAACCCCCATCCTCATATTCCCCTGGTCCTAACCCCCATCCTCCTATTCCCTGGTCCTAACCCCCATCCTCCTATTCCCTGGTCCTAACCCCCCATCCTCCTATTCCCCTGGTCCTAACCCCCATCCTCCTATTCCCTGGTCCTAACCCCCATCCTCCTCCCACTACCTCACCCCCATCCTCCTATTCCCTGGTCCTAACCCCCCATCCTCCTCCCACTACCTCACCCCCATCCTCCTATTCCCCTGGTCCTAACCCCCCATCCCCCTATTCCCTGGTCCTAACCCCCCATCCTCCTATTCCCCTGGTCCTAACCCCCCATCCTCCTATTCCCCTGGTCCTAACCCCTAACTCTTCATTCCTCCTTTTATAGACTTCAAACAGTGAAACAACCCTATGCATCTCTCCTGTTCACTTTACATAGGCCTAGGGATAGTTGGGATGTGTGTGTGTGTGTGTGTGTGTGTGTGTGTGTGTGTGTGTGTGTGTGTGTGTGTGTGTGTGTGTGTGTGTGTGTGTGTGTGTGTGTGTGTGTGTGTGTGTGTGTGTGTGTGTGTGTGTGTGTGTGTGTTTCAAACAAGGGAATGTGGGTTGACAGGGGTCTGTCTGCTTGACCTCACCCACCTGAAGATCAGCATCTATAATGAGATTGAGACCACATGCTATTTCTGTGTGTGTGTGTGTGTGTGTGTGTGTGTGTGTGTGTGTGTGTGTGTGTGTGTGTGTCCGTGTGTCTGTGTGTGTCCGTGCTGGTTTGCTTTGTCCTCTGTAGTCATCCACTGACAAAATGTGGATTCCTTCATTCCCGAATTATGATGTTAAATCATTGAAATGTGTAGACAGATACTAAGGTACCAAAATCATATCCATACATTAATTACAAAGAGGAATTTCAGAATTTTTAATGAGCAACATTTCCTGTCTGACCTGTGGTTGTATGATTGTTGTATGTGTCCTCTATCAGACCCTTAAATAATGTACCTCTCTGTTTAACTCTGTTGCAGATAAGCATGCCCCATATAAGAGATTAAGGGTAAAAGACAGATCTAACCCATGGTTCACACATGAAAGATTTCATGAAAGAAACATAGTTTGGGCTAAGGCTTAATTGACTGATTCTACCTCTGACGTGCAGTATGTGTGTGACTCTCTTTTATACTCTCCAGACAGACAGACAGACAGACAGACAGACAGACAGACAGACAGACAGACAGGCAGGCAGACAGGCAGACATTATTTGCGTATCTCTGTCATTTTTCTTTCAAAACATATAATAACCCATGTCCCAGAGCCTTATAGGCACTTGTCAAACGAAGTGCCCTACATAGCCCAAGTGTGTGTTTAAAGCTTAGAAATAACCTATGAACCTGACAGTCTGGTGTGTGTGTGTGTGCTTGTCACTGTCTCAGTGGGTGGTGGGCTGTTAAACTCCTCGTTCTCTCTCTCCTTTGGTACAGCTCATTATCCTGTCATCCCTCTTTCCTTTTGATGTCCTAATCCCTTCTTCCCTCCCTCCTCTTCTGCATCTCTCCATCCTCCCCCTCATCTTCTCCTCCTCTTCTCCCCCCCATCTCTCCACCCCCCCGTCATCTTCTCCCTCTCCATCCTCCACCTAATCTTCTCCTCCTCCTCCATCCTCCTCTTCTCCTATTCTCCCCATCTCTCCATCCTCCCCTCCTCTTCTCCACCTCTTCATCCTCCCCTCTTCATCCTCCTCTTCTCCCCCATCTCTCCATCCTCCCCCTCATATTTTCCTCATCTTCTCCTCCCCCATCTCTCCATCCTCCCCTCATCTTTTCCTCATCTTCTCCTCCTCTTCTCCCCATCTCTCCATCCTCCCCCTCCTCTTCTCCACCTCTCCATCCTCCTCTCCTCTTCATCTCCACATCTTACTCTGTCCACCCTCCACCCTTCCCCTCTCCATCTCCATCCTCCCTCCTCTTCATCTCCACATCTTACTCTGTCCACCCTCCACCCTCCACCCCTCCCCCATCCATCTCTCCACGTCTTAAACAAGCTAATCTTTTTCCTTCCTCCCCCTCCCCCCTCTCTTCCTCACCCCTCCCCCTCTCTTCCTCACCCCTCCCCCTCTCTTCCTCCCCCTCCCCCTCTCTTCCTCCCCCTCCCCCTCTCTTCCTCCCCCTCCCCCTCTCTTCCTCCCCCTCCCCCTCTCTTCCTCCCCCTCCCCCTCTCTTCCTCACCCCTCCCCCTCTCTTCCTCCCCCCTCCCCCTCTCTTCCTCACCCCTCCCCCCTCTCTTCCTCACCCCTCCCCCTCTCTTCCTCCCCCTCCCCCCCTCTCTTCCTCCCCCTCCCCCTCTCTTCCTCACCCCTCCCCCCTCTCTTCCTCACCTCCTCCCCCTCTCTTCCTCCCCCTCCCCCTTCTCTCCTCCCCCTCTTCCTCACCCTCCCCCTCTCTTCCTCCCCCTCCCCCTCTCTTCCTCCCCCCCCCCTCTCTTCCCCCCCTCTTCCTCACCCCTCCCCCTCTCTTCCTCACCCCTCCCCCTCTCTTCCTCACCCCTCCCCCTCTCTTCCTCCCCTCTCTTCCTCCCCCTCCCCCTCTCTTCCTCCCCCTCCCCCTCTCTTCCTCACCCTCCCCCTCTCTTCCTCCCCCTCCCCCTCTCTTCCTCCCCCTCCCCCCCTCTCTTCCTCCCCCTCCCCCTCTCTTCCTCCCCCTCTTCCTCCCCCTCCCCCCCTCTCTTCCTCCCCCTCCCCCTCTCTTCCTCCCCTCCCCCTCTCTTCCTCCCCCCTCCCTCTCTTCCTCCCCCTCCCCTCTCTTCCTCCCCCTCCCCCTCTCTTCCTCACCCTCCCCCCCTCTCTCTCTCCCCCTCCCCCTCTCTTCCTCCCCCCTCCCCCTCTCTTCCTCCCCCTCTCTTCCTCCCCCCCCCCTCTCTTCCTCACCCCTCCCCCCCTCTCTTCCTCCCCCTCCCCCTCCCTCTTCCTCCCCTCCCCCTCTCTTCCTCCCCTCCCCCTCTCTTCCTCCCCCCTCCCTCTCTTCCTCCCCCTCCCCCTCTCTTCCTCCCCCTCCCCCTCTCTTCCTCCCCCCCTCTTCCTCACCCCTCCCCCTCTCTTCCTCCCCCTCCCCCTCTCTTCCTCCCCCTCCCCCTCTCTTCCTCCCCCTCCCCCTCTCTTCCTCACCCCTCCCCTCTCTTCCTCCCCTCTGTCTCAGTGGTTGAAGTGTTGTTGAGAAAGTACTTATTTCTAGACTAATTAGAGACTGATAGACATTGTGTATAACAGAAAAGTTGAGATAAGAGTGATGTTATGGTGTGTCTACTAGATAACGACAGAGAGAGAGACAGAGACAGAGAGAGAGAGAGACAGAGACAGAGACAGAGACTGAGAGAGAGAGAGAGAGAGAGAGAGAGAGAGAGAGAGAGAGAGAGAGAGAGGAGGGAATGAGAGAGAGAGAGGGAATGAGAGAGAGAGAGAGGGAATGAGAGAGAGAGAGGAATGAGAGAGAGAGAGGGAATGAGAGAGAGAGAGAGGGAATGAGAGAGAGAGAGGGAATGAGAGAGAGAGAGAGGAATGAGAGAGAGAGAGAGAGAGAGAGAGAGAGAGAGAGAGAGAGAGAGAGAGAGAGAGAGAGAGAGAGGGAATGAGAGAGAGAGAGAGGGAATGAGAGAGAGAGAGAGGGAATGAGAGAGAGAGAGGGAATGAGAGAGAGAGAGGGAATGAGAGAGAGAGAGAGAGAGAGAGAGAGAGAGAGAGAGAGAGAGAGAGAGAGAGAGAGAGAGAGAGAGAGAGAGAGAGATAGACACAGGGTCAGTAGGAGGTAGATATGTATAGGGGTAAGGAGACTATATACAGGGTCAGTAGGAGGTAGATATGTATAGGGGAAGGAGACTATATACAGGGTCAGTAGGAGGTAGATATGTAT
The DNA here is from genome assembly GCF_034236695.1 of Oncorhynchus nerka. NCBI lineage: Eukaryota > Metazoa > Chordata > Actinopteri > Salmoniformes > Salmonidae > Oncorhynchus > Oncorhynchus nerka. The sequence continues at coordinate 44,887,184 of NC_088414.1, forward strand.
AGGGGAAGGAGACTATATACAGGGTCAGTAGGAGGTAGATATGTATAGGGGTAAGGAGACTATATACAGGGTCAGTAGGAGGTAGATATGTATAGGGGGAAGGAGACTATATACAGGGTCAGTAGGAGGTAGATATGTATAGGGGGAAGGAGACTATATACAGGGTCAGTAGGAGGTAGATATGTATAGGGGTAAGGAGACTATATACAGGGTCAGTAGGAGGTAGATATGTATAGGGGGAAGGAGACTATATACAGGGTCAGTAGGAGGTAGATATGTATAGGGGGAAGGAGACTATATACAGGGTCAGTAGGAGGTAGATATGTATAGGGGGAAGGAGACTATATACAGGGTCAGTAGGAGGTAGATATGTATAGGGGGAAGGAGACTATATACAGGGTCAGTAGGAGGTAGATATGTATAGGGGGAAGGAGACTATATACAGGGTCAGTAGGAGGTAGATATGTATAGGGGGAAGGAGACTATATACAGGGTCAGTAGGAGTAGATATGTATAGGGGGAAGGAGACTATATACAGGGTCAGTAGGAGGTAGATATGTATAGGGGGAAGGAGACTATATACAGGGTCAGTAGGAGGTAGATATGTATAGGGGGAAGGAGACTATATACAGGGTCAGTAGGAGGTAGATATGTATAGGGGGAAGGAGACTATATACAGGGTCAGTAGGAGGTAGATATGTATAGGGGAAGGAGACTATATACAGGGTCAGTAGGAGGTAGATATGTAGGGGGAAGGAGACTATATACAGGGTCAGTAGGAGGTAGATATGTATAGGGGGAAGGAGACTATATACAGGGTCAGTAGGAGGTAGATATGTATAGGGGGAAGGAGACTATATACAGGGTCAGTAGGAGGTAGATATGTATAGGGGGAAGGAGACTATATACAGGGTCAGTAGGAGGTAGATATGTATAGGGGGAAGGAGACAGGGATACTGGAGGGATGGAGGTAGATATGCAGTTGAAGTGGGAAGTTTACATACACCTTAGCCTAATACATTTCAACTCAGTTTTTCACAATTCCTGACATTTAATCCTCGTAAAAATTCCCTGTCTGTCAGTTAGGATCACCACGTTATTTGAAGAATTTGAAATGTCAGAATAATAGTAGAGAGAATTATTTATTTAAGCTTTTATTTCTTTAATCACATTCCCAGTGGGTCAGAAGTTTAAATACACTCAATTAGTATTTGGTAGCATTGCCTTTAAATTGTTTCACTTGGGTCAAACGTTTCGAGTAGACTTCCACAAGCTTCCCACAATAAGTTGGATGAATTCTGGCCCATTCCTCCTGACAGAGCTGGTGTAACTGAGTCAGGTTTGTAGGCCTCCTTGCTCGCACACGCTTTTTCAGTTCTGCTCACACATTTTCTATGGGATTGAGGTGAGGGCTTTGTGATGGCCACTCCAATACCTTGAGTTTGTTGTCCTTAAGCCTTTTTGCCACAACTTGGAAGTATGTTTGGGATCATTGTCCATTTGGAAGACCCATATGCGACCAAGCTTTAACTTCCTGACTGATGTCTTGAGATGTTGCTTCAATATATCCACATAATTTTCCCTCCTCATGATGCCATCTATTTTATGAAGTGCACCAGTCCCCTCCTGCAGCAAAGCAACCCCACAACATGATGCTGCCACCCCCATGCTTCACGGTTTGGGATGGTGTTCTTTGGCTTTTTCCTCCAAACATAATGATGGTCATCATGGCCAAACAGTCCTATTTTTGTTTCATCAGACCAGGGGCCATTTCTCCAAAAAGTACGATCTTTAATCCCATGTGCAGTTGCAAACCGTAGACTGGCTTTTTTTTAATGGCGGTTTTGGAGCAGTGGCTTCTTCCTTGCTGAACGGCCTTTCAGGATATGTTGATATATGACTGGTTTTATTGTGGATATAGATACTTTTGTATCTGTTTCCTCCAGCATCTTCACAAGGTCCTTTGCTGTTGTTCTGAGATGGGATTTACACTTTTCGCACAAAATATCGTTCATCTCTAGGAGACAGAACGTGTCTCCTTCCTGAGCAATATGGCGACTGCGTGGTCCCATGGTGTTTAAGCTTGCGTACTATCGTTTGTACAGATGAACGTGGTACCTTCAGGCGTTTGGAAATTGCTCCCAAGAATGAACCAGACTTGTGGAGGTCTACAATTTTGGGCTGATTTCTTTAGATTTTCCCATGATGTCAAGCAAAGAGGCATTTAGTTTGAAGGTAGGCCTTGAAATACATCCACAGGTACACCTCCAATTGACTCAAATGATGTCAATTAGCCTATCAAGCATCTAAAGTCATGACACAATTTTCTGGTATTTTCCAAGCTGTTTAAAGGCACAGTCAACTTAGTGTATGTAAACTTCTGACCCACTGTGAATTACAAGTGAAATAATCTGTCTGTAAACAATTGTTGGAAAAATGACCTGTGTTATGCACAATGTAGATGTCCCAACCGACTTGCCAAAACTATAGTTTGTTAACAAGAAATTTGTGGAGTGGTTGAAAAAAAGAGTTAATGACTCCAACCTAAGTGTATGTAAACTTCCGACTTCAACTGTAGGGGTAAGGTGACTAGGCAACATGATATAAGATAAACAGAGTAGCAGCAGCTTTATGTGAGTGTGTGTGTGTAGAGTCAATATAAATGTGCATATTATGTGTGAGTGAGTAGAATTGAGTGTTAGTGTGTGTGAGTGAGTGTATTTGTATTTGTATTTATTATGGGTCCCCATTAGTTCCTGCCAAGGCAGCAGCTACTCTTCCTGGGGTTTATTATAGATCCCCATTAGTTCCTGTCAAGGCAGTAGCTACTCTTCCTGGGGTTTATTATGGATCCCCATTAGTTCCTGTCAAGGCAGCAGCTACTCTTCCTGGGGTTTATTATGGATCCCCATTAGTTCCTGCCAAGGCAGCAGCTACTCTTCCTGGGGTTTATTATAGATCCCCATTAGTTCCTGTCAAGGCAGCAGCTACTCTTCCTGGGGTTTATTATGGATCCCCATTCGTTCCTGTCAAGGCAGCAGCTACTCTTCCTGGGGTTTATTATGGATCCCCATTAGTTCCTGCCAAGGCAGCAGCTACTCTTCCTGGGGTTTATTATAGATCCCCATTAGTTCCTGTCAAGGCAGCAGCTACTCTTCCTGGGGTTTATTATGGATCCCATTAGTTCCTGTCAAGGCAGCAGCTACTCTTCCTGGGGTTTATTATGGATCCCCATTAGTTCCTGCCAAGGCAGCAGCTACTCTTCCTGGGGTTTATTATAGATCCCCATTAGTTCCTGTCAAGGCAGCAGCTACTCTTCCCGGGGTTTATTATGGATCCCCATTAGTTCCTGCCAAGGCAGCAGCTACTCGTCCTGGGGTTTATTATGGATCCCCATTAGTTCCTGTCAAGGCAGCAGCTACTCTTCCTGGGGTTTATTATGGATCCCCATTAGTTCCTGCCAAGGCAGCAGCTACTCTTCCTGGGGTTTATTATAGATCCCCATTAGTTCCTGTCAAGGCAGCAGCTACTCTTCCTGGGGTTTATTATGGATCCCCATTAGTTCCTGCCAAGGCAGCAGCTACTCTTCCTGGGGTTTATTATGGATCCCCATTAGTTCCTGTCAAGGCAGCAGCTACTCTTCCTGAAAATTAAAGCAGTTTATATAATTTTAAAACATTACAAAACATTCAAAGATTTCACAACACACTGTGTGCCCTCAGGCCCCTTCTCCACCACTACCACATATCTACAGTACTAAATACATGTGTGTGTATAGTGCGCATGTTATCGTGTGTGTGTGTGTGTGTGTGTCTGTGCCAATGTTTGTGTCTCTTCAGAGTCCCCGCCATTCCATAAGGTGTATTTGTATCCGTTTTTTAAATCTGATTCTACTGCTGCATCAGTTACCTGATGTGGAATAGAGTTCCATGTAGTCATGGCTCTATGTAGTACTGTGGAATAGAGTTCCATGTAGTCATGGCTCTATGTAGTACTGTGGAATAGAGTTCCATGTAGTCGTGGCTCTATGTAGTACTGTGGAATAGAGTTCCATGTAGTACTGTGGAATAGAGTTCCATGTAGTCATGGCTCTATGTAGTACTGTGGAATAGAGTTCCATGTAGTCATGGCTCTATGTAGTACTGTGGAATAGAGTTCCATGTAGTCATGGCTCTATGTAGTACTGTGGAATAGAGTTCCATGTAGTCAAGGCTCTATGTAGTACTGTGGAATAGAGTTCCATGTAGTCATGGCTCTATGTAGTACTGTGGAATAGAGTTCCATGTAGTCATGTCTCTATGTAGTACTGTGGAATAGAGTTCCATGTAGTCATGGCTCTATGTAGTACTGTGGAATAGAGTTCCATGTAGTCATGGCTCTATGTAGTACTGTGGAATAGAGTTCCATGTAGTCGTGGCTCTATGTAGTACTGTGGAATAGAGTTCCATGTAGTCATGTCTCTATGTAGTACTGTGGAATAGAGTTCCATGTAGTCATGTCTCTATGTAGTACTGTTGAATAGAGTTCCATGTAGTCATGGCTCTATGTAGTACTGGGAGCCTCCCATAGTCTGTTCTGGACTTGGGGACTGTGAAGAGACCTCTGGTGGCATGTGCTTGTGGGGTCGTCATGGGTGTCTGAGCTGCTCTATCGATGCCTCTGCCTCTGCCTCTGCCCCTGCCCCTGCCCCTGCCCCTGCCCCTGCCCCTGCCTCTGCCTCTGCCTCTGCCCCTGCCCCTGCCTCTGCCCCTGCCCCTGCCTCTGCCTCTGCCTCTGCCTCTGCCCCTGCCTCTGCCTCTGCCTCTGCCCCTGCCTCTGCCCTGCCTCTGCCTCTGCCTCTGCCCCTGCCCCTGCCTCTGCCTCTGCCCTGCCTCTGCCTCTGCCCTGCCTCTGCCCTGCCCCTGCCTCTGCCCCTGCCCCTGCCTCAGCCTCTGCCTCTGCCCTGCCCCTGCCCCTGCCCCCTGCCCCTGCCTCAGCCTCTGCCTCTGCCCCTGCCCCTGCCTCAGCCTCTGCCTCTGCCCTGCCCCTGCCTCTGCCTCTGCCCCTGCCTCTGCCCTGCCCCTGCCTCTGCCCTGCCCCTGCCTCTGCCTCTGCCTCTGCCCCTGCCCCTGCCCCTGCCTCTGCCTCTGCCCTGCCTCAGCCTCAGCCTCTGCCTCTGCCTCTGCCCTGCCTCTGCCCTGCCCCTGCCCCTGCCCCTGCCTCAGCCTCTGCCTCTGCCTCTGCCTCTGCCTCTGCCCTGCCTCTGCCCCTGCCCCTGCCTCTGCCCCTGCCCCTGCCTCAGCCTCTGCCTCTGCCTCTGCCTCTGTCTGTTTCTTTTTCTCTTTCCCGATGTTCCGGGAAAGTGTTTCTAAAAAATGTTCCTGTTCAGTGAGAAGCTACAGGGGTTTAATACTGCTGTTTATCCTTGCAATGCGTGTGTGTGTGTGTGTGTGTGTGTGTGTGTGTGTGTGTGTGTGTGTGTGTGTGTGTGTGTGTGTGTGTGTGTGCGTGCGTGCGTGCGCGCGTGCGTGCGTGTGTGTGTGCGTGTGCGTGTGCGTGTGTGTGTGTGTGTGTTGTGGATTATTTATTTGATTGATGTTATTCTGCTTCGAGTTCTGTTGACACACACACACACACACACACAGTCAGATTAATATACATAGACCCTGCATGCTGCTTGACAAGATGTGGACCAACATTTCTGGAAGGATCCCAATCCAGCGCATCTGAGAATTTAGTGTGTGTCTGTGTGTGTGTCTGTGTCTGTGTCTGTGTGTGTGTGTCTGTGTGTGTGTCTGTGTGTGTGTCTGTGTGTGTGTGTTTATTGATGTGTGTGTTTATGTGTGTGTGTGTGTGTGTGTCTGTGTGTGTGTGTTTATTGATGTGTGTGTTTATGTGTGTTTATGTGTGTGTGTG
>NC_088414.1:44893178-44912563 GCF_034236695.1 Oncorhynchus nerka
CGATGATAGAGAGATAATACATGATGATAGAGAGATAATACATGATGATAATACATGATAGAGATCATACATGATAATAATACATGATGATAATACATGATGATAGAGAGATAATACATGATGATAATACATGATGATAATACATGATGATAGAGAGATAATACATGATGATAATACATGATGATAATACATGATGATAGAGAGATAATACATGATGATAATACATGATGATAGAGAGATAATACATGATGATAATACATGATGATGATAATACATGATGATAGAGAGATAATACATGGAGATAATACATGATGATAATACACGATGATAGAGAGAATGATACATGATTGAAGTAGATGATACATGATGATAGAGATAATACGCCGGCGATAATACGTGATGATAGAGAGATAATACATGATGATAGAGAGATAATACATGATGATAGAGATAATACATGGCGATAATGCGTGATAATGCGTGATGATAATACGATGATGATACATGTTGATAATACATGATGATAATACATGATAGAATAATACATGATGATAATACATGATGATGATAATACATGATGATAATACATGATGATAGAGAGATAATACATGGAGATAATACATGATGATAATACCGCGATGATAGAGAGATAATACATGATGATAGAAGATAATACATGATGATAGAGAGATAATACGCGAGCGATAATGCGTGATGATTAGAGAGATAATACATGATGATAGAGAGATAATACATGATGATAGAGAGATAATACATGACGATAATGCGTGATGATAATACATGATGATAATACATGTTGATAATATATGATGATAATACATGATAGAATAATACATGATGATAATACATATGAGAATGGCTGATGATAATACATGATAGGGTAATACATGACGATAGCGAGATAATACATGATGATAATACATAGTGATAGATGATAATACATGATGATAATACATGATGATAATACATGATGATAATACATGATGATAATATATGATGATAATACATATTGATGATAATACATGATGATAGAGAGATAATACATGATGATAACACATGATGATAGAGAGATAATACATGATGATAATACATGATGATAATATATGATGATAATATATGATGATAGAGAGATAATACATGATGATAATATATGATGATAATATATATGATGATAATATATGATGATAATATATGATGATAATAAATGATGATAGAGAGATAATATATGATGATAATATATGATGATAATACATGACGATAATATATGATGATAACATATGATGATAATACATGATGATACTACATGATGATAGAGAGATAATATATGATGATAATACATGATGATAATACATGATGACAATACATGATGGTAGAGAGATAATACATGATGATAATACATGATGATAGAGATAATACATGATGATAATACATGATGATAATACATGAGATAATGCATGATGATAATACATGATGATAATACATAGAGAGATAATACATGATGACATGATGATGATGATAATAAATGATGATAGAGAGATGATGATAATACATGATGATAGAGATAATACATGATGATAATACATGATGATAATACATGATGATACTAAGTATGATGATAGAGAGATAATACATGATGATAATACATGATGCTGATAATACATGATGATAGAGAGATAATACATGATGATATGATGAGATAATACATGATGATGATAATACATGGAGATAATATAGAGAGATAATGCATGATGATGATATGATAACATGATGATGATAATACATGATGATAATACATGATGATAGAGAGAGATAATACATGGAGATAATACATGATGATAATACATGATGATAGAAGATAATACATGATGATAGAGAGATAATACATGATGATAGAGAGATAATACATGATGATAGAGAGATAATACATGATGATAGAGAGATAATACGTGATGATAGAGAGAGATAATATATGATGATATTACATGATGAAAAAAGAGATAATACATGATGATAATACATGATGATAATATATGTTGATAATATATGATGATAATAATGATAGAGATAATTACATGATGATAATATATGATGATAATACATGATGATGATACATGATGATAATACATGATAGAGATAATACATGATGATAGAGAGATAATACATGATGATAATATGATGATAATACATGATGATAATACATGATGATAGAGAGATAATACATGATGATAATACATGATGATAATACATGATGATAATGATGAGATGATAGACGATAATACATGATGATAATACATGATGATAATACATGATGATAATATGATGATGATAATACATGATGATAGATGATGATAATATACATGATGATAATACATGATGATGAGATATACATGATGATAGAGAGTAGACGATAATACATGATGATAATACATGATAGAGAGATGATGATAGAGATAATATATGATGATAACCCTTGATGATAATACATGATGATAATACATGATGATAGAGAGAATACATGATGACATGATACATGATGATAGAGAGATAATATATGATGATAATACATGATAATAATACATGATGGCATATGATGATAATACATGATGATAATATGATGATGATAATACATGATGATAGAGATAATACATGTGAGATAATAGTATGATGATAATACATGATGATAATACAAGGATGATAGAGAGATAATACATGATGATAATACATGATGATAATACATGATGATGATAGAGATAATACATGATGATAATACATGATGATAATACATGATGATAATATGATGATAGAGAGATAATACATGATGATAATACATGATGATGATACATGATGATAATAATACATGATGATAGAGAGATAATACATGATGATAGAGAGATAATACATGATGATAGAGAGATACTACATGATGATAGAGAGATAATACATGACGATAATACATGATGAAAGAGATAATACATGATGATAATACATGATGATAATACATGATGATAATACATGTTGATAATATATGATGATAATACATGATAGAGATAATACATGATGATAATACATGATGATAATACATGATGATAATACATGATGATAGAGAGATAATACATGATGATAATACATGATGATAATACATGATGATAATACATGATGATAATACATGATGATAGAGAGATAATACATGATGATAATACATGATAGAGATAATACACGATGATAGAGAGATAATACATGATGATAATACATGATGATAATACATGATGATAATACATGATGATAGAGAGATAATACATGATGATAATATATGATGATAATACGTGATGATAATACATGATGATGATAATACATGATGATAATACATGATGATAATACATGATGACAATACATGATAGTAGAGATAATACATGATGATAATACATGATGATAGAGAGATAATACATGATGATAATACATGATGATAATACATGACGATAATACATGATGATAATACATGATGATAATACATGATGACAATACATGATGATAGAGATAATACATGATGATAATACATGATGATAATACATGATGATAATACATGTTGATAATATATGATGATAATACATGATGATAATACATGATGATAATACATGATGATAATACATGATGATAGAGAGATAATACATGGAGATAATACATGATGATAATACACGATGATAGAGAGATAATACATGATGATAATACATGATGATAGAGAGATAATACATGACGACAATACGTGATGATAGAGAGATAATACATGATATATACATGATAGAGAGATAATACATGATGATAATACATGATGATAAAAGAGATAATACATGATGATAATACATGATGATAATACATGATGATAATACATGATGATAATACATGATAGAGAGATAATATGATGATAATACATGATGAAAAGAGATAATACATGATGATAATACATGATGATAATACATGATGATAGAGAGATAATAATACATGATGATAATACAGTTGATAATATGATGATGATAATACATGATAGAGATAATAATGATGATAATACATGATGATAATACATGATAGAGATAATACATGATGATAGAGAGATAATACATGATGATAATACATGATAGACGATAATACATGATGATAATATATGATGATAATACATGATGAAAGAGATAATACATGATGATAATACATGATGATAATACATGATGATAATACATGATGATAATACATGTTGATAATATATGATGATAATACATGATAGAGATAATACATGATAATACATGATGATAATACATGATGATAATACATGATGATAGAGATAATACATGATGATAAATGAGAGATAATACATGATGAAAGAGATAATACATGATGATAATACATGATGATAATACATGATGATAATACATGATGATGATAATACATGATGATGTTGATAATACATGATGATAATACATGATGATAGAGATAATACATGATGATAATACATGATGATAATACATGATGATAATACATGATGATAGATGATGATAATACATGATGATATACATGATGAAAGAGATAATACATGATGATAATACATGATGATAATACATGATGATAATACATGATGATAGAGAGATAATACATGATGATAATACATGATAGAGATAATACATGATGATAGAGAGATAATACATGATGATGAATACATGAGATAATGATGATAGAGATAATACATGATGATAATACATGATGATAATACATGATGATAATACATGATGATAATACATGATGATAATACATGATGATAATACATGATGATAGAGAGATAATACATGATGATAATACATGATGATAATACATGATGACAATACATGATGGTAGAGAGATAATACATGATGATAATACATGATGATAGAGAGATAATACATGATGATAATACATGATGATAATACATGACGATAATACATGATGATAATACATGATGATAATACATGATGACAATACATGATGATAGAGATAATACATGATGATAATACATGATGATAATACATGATGATAATACATGTTGATAATATATGATGATAATACATGATGATAATACATGATGATAATACATGATGATAGAGAGATAATACATGGAGATAATACATGATGATAATACACGATGATAGAGAGATAATACATGGCGATAATACGTGATGATAGAGAGATAATACATGATGATAGAGAGATAATACATGATGATAATACATGATGAAAGAGATAATACATGATGATAATACATGATGATAATATATGATGATAATACATGATAGAGATAATACATGATGATAATACATGATGATAATACATGATGATAATACATGATGATAGAGAGATAATACATGATGATAATACATGATGAAAGAGATAATACATGATGATAATACATGATGATAATACATGATAGAGATAATACATGATGATAGAGAGATAATACATGATGATAATACATGATAGAGATAATACATGATGATAATACATGATGATAATACATGATGATAGAGAGATAATACATGATGATAATACATGATAGAGATAATACATGATGATAGAGAGATAATACATGATGATAATACATGATAGAGATAATACATGATGATAGAGAGATAATACATGATGATAATACATGTTGATAATATATGATGATAATACATGATAGAGATAATACATGATGATAATACATGATGATAATACATGATAGAGATAATACATGATGATAGAGAGATAATACATGATGACAATACATGATGATAATACATGATGATAATAAATGATGATAGAGAGATAATACATGATGATAATACATGATGATAATACATGATGATAGAGAGATAATACATGATGATAATACATGATGATAATACATGATGATAATAAATGATGATAGAGAGATAATACATGATGATAATACATGATGATAATAAATGATGATAGAGAGATAATACATGATGATAGAGAGATAATACATGATGATAATACATGATGATAGAGAGATAATACATGATGATAATACATGATGATAATACATGACGATAATACATGATGATAATACATGATGATAATACATGATGACAATACATGATGATAGAGATAATACATGTGATGATGATAATACATGATGATAATACATGTTGATAATATGATGATAATACATGATGATAATACATGATGATAATACATGATGATAATACATGATGATAGAGAGATAATACATGGAGATAATACATGATGATAATACGATGATAGAGAGATAATACATGATGATAATACATGATGATGAGATAATACATGATGATAATACGTGATGATATGATGATGATAATACATGATGATAGAGAGATAATACATGATGATAATACATGATGATAATACATGATGATAATACATGATGATAATACATGATGATAATACATGATGATAATACATGATGATAATACATGATGATAATACATGATGATAATACATGATGATAATACAGAGAGATAATACATGATGATAATACATGATGAAAGAGATAATACATGATGATAATACATGATGATAATACATGATGATAGAGATAATACATGATGATAATACATGATGATAATATATGATGATAATACATGATGATAATACATGATGATAATACATGATGATAATACATGATGATAGAGAGATAATACATGATGATAATACATGATGAATGAGAGATAATACATGATGATAATACATGATGATAATACATGATGATAATACATGATAGAGAGATAATACATGATGATAATACATGATAGAGATAATACATGATGATAATACATGATGATAATACATGATGATAGAGATAATACATGATGATAATGATAATACATGATGACAGAGAGATAATGATAATACATGATAGAGATAATACATGATGATAGAGAGATAATACATGATGATAATACATGATAATATATGATGATAATACATGATGATAATACATGATGATAATACATGATGATAATACATGATAGAGATAATACATGATGATAGATGTTGATAATACATGATGACAATACATGATGATAATACATGATGATAATAAATGATGATAGAGAGATAATACATGATGATAATACATGATGATAATACATGATGATAGAGAGATAATACATGATGATAATACATGATGATAATACATGATGATAATAAATGATGATAGAGAGATAATACATGATGATAATACATGATGATAATAAATGATGATAGAGAGATAATACATGATGATAGAGAGATAATACATGATGATAATACATGATGATAGAGAGATAATACATGATGATAATACATGATGATAATACATGACGATAATACATGATGATAATACATGATGATAATACATGATGACAATACATGATGATAGAGATAATACATGATGATAATACATGATGATAATACATGATGATAATACATGTTGATAATATATGATGATAATACATGATGATAATACATGATGATAATACATGATGATAATACATGATGATAGAGAGATAATACATGATGATAATACATGATGATAATACGATGATAGAGATAATACATGATGATAATACATGAGAGATAATACATGACGATAATACGTGATGATAGAGAGATAATACATGATGATAGAGAGATAATACATGATGATAATACATGATGAAAGAGATAATACATGATGATAATACATGATGATAATACATGATGATAATACATGTTGATAATATATGATGATAATACATGATAGAGATAATACATGATGATAATACATGATGATAATACATGATGATAATACATGATGATAGAGAGATAATACATGATGATAATACATGATGAAAGAGATAATACATGATGATAATACATGATGATAATACATGATGATAGAGAGATAATACATGATGATAATACATGTTGATAATATATGATGATAATACATGATAGAGATAATACATGATGATAATACATGATGATAATACATGATAGAGATAATACATGATGATAGAGAGATAATACATGATGATAATACATGATAGAGATAATACATGATGATAGAGAGATAATACATGACGATAATACATGATGAAAGAGATAATACATGATGATAATACATGATGATAATACATGATGATAATACATGATGATAATACATGTTGATAATATATGATGATAATACATGATAGAGATAATACATGATGATAATACATGATGATAATACATGATGATAATACATGATGATAGAGAGATAATACATGATGATAATACATGATGAAAGAGATAATACATGATGATAATACATGATGATAATACATGATGATAATACATGATGATAGAGAGATAATACATGATGATAATACATGATAGAGATAATACACGATGATAGAGAGATAATACATGATGATAATACATGATGATAATACATGATGATAATACATGATGATAGAGAGATAATACATGATGATAATATATGATGATAATACATGATGATAATACATGATGATAGAGAGATAATACATGATGATAATACATGATGATAATACATGATGACAATACATGATGGTAGAGAGATAATACATGATGATAATACATGATGATAGAGAGATAATACATGATGATAATACATGATGATAATACATGACGATAATACATGATGATAATACATGATGATAATACATGATGACAATACATGATGATAGAGATAATACATGATGATAATACATGATGATAATACATGATGATAATACATGTTGATAATATATGATGATAATACATGATGATAATACATGATGATAATACATGATGATAGAGAGATAATACATGGAGATAATACATGATGATAATACACGATGATAGAGAGATAATACATGGCGATAATACGTGATGATAGAGAGATAATACATGATGATAGAGAGATAATACATGATGATAATACATGATGAAAGAGATAATACATGATGATAATACATGATGATAATATATGATGATAATACATGATAGAGATAATACATGATGATAATACATGATGATAATACATGATGATAATACATGATGATAGAGAGATAATACATGATGATAATACATGATGAAAGAGATAATACATGATGATAATACATGATGATAATACATGATAGAGATAATACATGATGATAGAGAGATAATACATGATGATAATACATGATAGAGATAATACATGATGATAATACATGATGATAATACATGATGATAGAGAGATAATACATGATGATAATACATGATAGAGATAATACATGATGATAGAGAGATAATACATGATGATAATACATGATAGAGATAATACATGATGATAGAGAGATAATACATGATGATAATACATGTTGATAATATATGATGATAATACATGATAGAGATAATACATGATGATAATACATGATGATAATACATGATAGAGATAATACATGATGATAGAGAGATAATACATGATGACAATACATGATGATAATACATGATGATAATAAATGATGATAGAGAGATAATACATGATGATAATACATGATGATAATACATGATGATAGAGAGATAATACATGATGATAATACATGATGATAATACATGATGATAATAAATGATGATAGAGAGATAATACATGATGATAATACATGATGATAATAAATGATGATAGAGAGATAATACATGATGATAGAGAGATAATACATGATGATAGAGAGATAATACATGATGATAGAGAGATAATACATGACGATAATACATGATGAAAGAGATAATACATGATGATAATACATGTTGATAATATATGATGATAATACATGATGATAATACATGATGATAATACATGATGATAATACATGATGATAGAGAGATAATACATGATGATAATACATGATGAAAGAGATAATACATGATGATAATACATGATGATAATACATGATGATAGAGAGATAATACATGATGATAATACATGATAGAGATAATACACGATGATAGAGAGATAATACATGATGATAATACATGATGATAATACATGATGATAATACATGATGATAGAGAGATAATACATGATGATAATACATGATGATAATACATGATGATAATACATGATGATAATACATGATGATAGAGAGATAATACATGATGATAATACATGATGATAATACATGATGACAATACATGATGATAATACATGATGATAATACATGATGATAGAGATAAGATAATACATGATGATAATACATGATGATAATACATGACGATAATACATGATGATAATACATGATGATAATACATGATGACAATACATGATGATAGAGATAATACATGATGATAATACATGATGATAATACATGATGATAATACATGTTGATAATATATGATGATAATACATGATGATAATACATGATGATAATACATGATGATAATACATGATGATAGAGATAGATAATACATGGATGATAATACATGATGATAATACGATGATGAGAGATAATACATGACGATAATACGTGATGATAGAATAATACATGATGATAGAGAGATAATACATGATGATATTACATGATGAAAGAGATAATACATGATGATAATACATGATGATAATACATGATGATAATACATGTTGATAATATATGATGATAATACATGATAGAGATAATACATGATGATAATACATGATGATAATACATGATGATAATACATGATGATAGAGAGATAATACATGATGATAATACATGATGATAGAGAGATAATACATGATGATAATAGATGATGATAATACATGATGATAATACATGATGATAGAGAGATAATACATGATGATAATACATGATGATGATAATACGATGATAGAGAGATAATACATGATGATAATACATGATAATATATGATGATAATACATGATGATAGAGAGATAATACATGATGATAATACATGATGATAATACATGATGATAATACATGATGATAGAGAGATAATACATGATGATAATACATGATGATAATACATGATGATAATACATGATGATAATACATGATGATAATACATGATGATAGAGAGATAATACATGATGATAATACATGATGATAATACATGACGATAATACATGATGATAATACATGATGATAATACATGATGACAATACATGATGATAGAGATAATACATGATGATAATACATGATGATAATACATGATGATAATACATGTTGATAATATATGATGATAATACATGATGATAATACATGATGATAATACATGATGATAATACATGATGATAGAGAGATAATACATGGAGATAATACATGATGATAATACACGATGATAGAGAGATAATACATGGCGATAATACGTGATGATAGAGAGATAATACATGATGATAGAGAGATAATACATGATGATAATACATGATGATAATATATGATGATAATACATGATAGAGATAATACATGATGATAATACATGATGATAATACATGATGATAATACATGATGATAGAGAGATAATACATGATGATAATACATGATGAAAGAGATAATACATGATGATAATACATGATGATAATACATGATAGAGATAATACATGATGATAGAGAGATAATACATGATGATAATACATGATGATAATACATGATGATAATACATGATGATAATACATGATGATAGAGAGATAATACATGATGATAATACATGATAGAGATAATACATGATGATAGAGAGATAATACATGATGATAATACATGATAGAGATAATACATGATGATAGAGAGATAATACATGATGATAATACATGTTGATAATATATGATGATAATACATGATAGAGATAATACATGATGATAATACATGATGATAATACATGAAGAGATAATACATGATGATAGAGATAATACATGATGACAATACATGATGATAATACATGATGATAATAAATGATGATAGAGATAATACATGATGATAATACATGATGATAATACATGATGATATGAGAGATAATACATGATGATAATACATGATGATAATACATGATGATAATAAATGATGAAAGAGATAATACATGATGATAATACATGATGATAATAAATGATGATAGAGATAATAATATGATGAGAGATAATACATGATGATGAGATAATATATGATGATAAGAGATAATACATGATGAGATAATACATGATGAAAGAGATAATACATGATGATAATACATGATGATAATACATGTTGATAATATATGATGATAATACATGATGATAATACATGATGATAATACATGATGATAGAGAGATAATACATGATGATAATACATGATGAAAGAGATAATACATGATGATAATACATGATGATAATACATGATGATAGAGAGATAATACATGATGATAATACATGATAGAGATAATACACGATGATAGAGATAATATGATGATAATACATGATAGAGATAATACATGATGATAATACATGATGATAGAGAGATAATACATGATGATAATACATGATGATAATACATGATGATAATACATGATGATAATACATGATGATAGAGAGATAATACATGATGATAATACATGATGATAATACATGATGACAATACATGATGGTAGAGAGATAATACATGATGATAATACATGATGATAGAGAGATAATACATGATGATAATACATGATGATAATACATGACGATAATACATGATGATAATACATGATGATAATACATGATGATAATAAATGATGATAGAGAGATAATACATGATGATAATACATGATGATAATAAATGATGATAGAGAGATAATACATGATGATAGAGAGATAATACATGATGATAGAGAGATAATACATGATGATAGAGATAATACATGATGATAATACATGATGAAAGAGATAATACGTGATGATAATACATGATGATAATACATGTTGATAATATATGATGATAATACATGATGATAATACATGATGATAATACATGATGATAATACATGATGATAGAGAGATAATACATGATGATAATACATGATGATAAACGATAATACATGATGATAATACATGATGATAATACATGATGACAATACATGATGATAGAGATAATACATGATGATAATACATGATGATAATACATGATGATAATACATGTTGATAATATATGATGATAATACATGATGATAATACATGATGATAATACATGATGATAATACATGATGATAGAGAGATAATACATGGAGATAATACATGATGATAATACACGATGATAGAGAGATAATACATGAGATAATAAATGATGATGATAATACATGATGATAAGAGATAATACATGATGATAATACATGATGATAATATATGATGATAATACATGATAGAGATAATACATGATGATAATACATGATGATAATACATGATGATAATACATGATGATAGAGAGATAATACATGATGATAATACATGATGAAAGAGATAATACATGATGATAATACATGATGATAATACATGATAGAGATAATACATGATGATAGAGAGATAATACATGATGATAATACATGATGATAATACATGATGATAATACATGATGATAATACATGATGATAGAGAGATAATACATGATGATAATACATGATAGAGATAATACATGATGATAGAGAGATAATACATGATGATAATACATGATAGAGATAATACATGATGATAGAGAGATAATACATGATGATAATACATGTTGATAATATATGATGATAATACATGATAGAGATAATACATGATGATAATACATGATGATAATACATGATAGAGATAATACATGATGATAGAGAGATAATACATGATGACAATACATGATGATAATACATGATGATAATAAATGATGATAGAGAGATAATACATGATGATAATACATGATGATAATACATGATGATAGAGAGATAATACATGATGATAATACATGATGATAATACATGATGATAATAAATGATGATAGAGAGATAATACATGATGATAATACATGATGATAATAAATGATGATAGAGAGATAATACATGATGATAGAGAGATAATACATGATGATAGAGAGATAATACATGATGATAGAGAGATAATACATGACGATAATACATGATGAAAGAGATAATACGTGATGATAATACATGATGATAATACATGTTGATAATATATGATGATAATACATGATGATAATACATGATGATAATACATGATGATAGAGAGATAATACATGATGATAATACATGATGAAAGAGATAATACATGATGATAATACATGATGATAATACATGATGATAGAGAGATAATACATGATGATAATACATGATAGAGATAATACACGATGATAGAGAGATAATACATGATGATAATACATGATGATAATACATGATGATAATACATGATGATAGAGAGATAATACATGATGATAATACATGATGATAATACATGATGATAATACATGATGATAATACATGATGATAGAGAGATAATACATGATGATAATACATGATGATAATACATGATGACAATACATGATGGTAGAGAGATAATACATGATGATAATACATGATGATAGAGAGATAATACATGATGATAATACATGATGATAATACATGACGATAATACATGATGATAATACATGATGATAATACATGATGATAATAAATGATGATAGAGAGATAATACATGATGATAATACATGATGATAATAAATGATGATAATATGATGATAATACATGATGATAGAGAGATAATACATGATGATAGAGAGATAATACATGATGATAGAGAGATAATACATGACGATAATACATGATGAAAGAGATAATACGTGATGATAATACATGATGATAATACATGTTGATAATATATGATGATAATACATGATGATAATACATGATGATAATACATGATGATAATACATGATGATAGAGAGATAATACATGATGATAATACATGATGATGAAAGAGATAATACATGATGATAATACATGATGATAATACATGATGATAGATGAGATAATACATGATGATAATACATGATAGAGAGATATATGATGATAATATGATGATAATATACATGACGATAATACATGATGATAATACATGATGATAATACATGATGATAATACATGATGATAGAGATAATACATGAGATAATACATGATGATAATACATGATGATAATACATGATGATAATACATGATGATAATACATGATGATAGAGAGAGAGATAATACATGATGATAATACATGATGATAATACATGATGACAATACATGATGATAGAGAGATAATACATGATGATAATACATGATGATAGAGATAATACATGATGATAATATGATGATAATATAATGATAATATATGATAGAGATAATAATACATGATGATAATACATGATGATAATACATGATGACAATACATGATGATAGAGATAATACATGATGATAATATATGATGAAAAGAGATAATACATGATGATAATACATGATGATAATACATGATTGATAATATATGATGATAATACATGATGATACATACATGATGATAATACATGATGATAATACATGATGATAGAGAGATAATACATGGATGATAATACATGATGATAATACGATGATAGAGAGATAATACATGATAGAGCGATACGTGATGATAGAGAGATAATACATGATGATAGAGAGATAATACATGATGATAATACATGATGATAAGAGATAATACATGATGATAATACATGATGATGATAATACATGATGATAATACATGTTGATAATATATGATGATAATACATGATAGAGATAATACATGATGATAATACATGATGATAATACATGATGATAATACATGATGATAGATGAGATAATACATGATGATAATACATGATGATAAAGAGATAATACATGATGATAATACATGATGATAATAAATGATGATAGAGAGAGATAATACATGATGATAATACATGATGATAATACATGATTGATAATATATGATGATAATACATGATAGAGATAATACATGATGATAATACATGATGATAATACATGATAGATGATAATACATGATGATAGAAGATAATATGATGATAATACATGATGAAAGAGATAATACATGATGATAGATGATGATAATACATGATGATGATAATACATGATAGAGATAATACATGATAGAGAGATAATACATGATGATATGAAGAGATAATACATGATGATAATATGATGATAATACATGATGATAATACATGATGATAATACATGATGATAGACAGATAATACATGATGATAATACATGATGATAATACATGATGACAATACATGATGGTAGAGAGATAATACATGATGATAATACATGATGATAGAGAGATAATACATGATGATAATACATGACGATAATACATGATGATAATACATGATGATAATACATGATGACAATACATGATGATAGAGAGATAATACATGATAATAATACATGACGATAATACATGATGATAATACATGATGATAATACATGATGATAATACATGATGATAGAGAGATAATACATGATGATAATACATGATGATAATACATGACGATAATACATGATGATAATACATGATGATAGAGAGATAATACATGATGACAATACATGATGATAATACATGATGATAATACATGATGATAATACATGATGATAGAGAGATAATACATGATAATAATACATGATGATAATACATGATGATAATACATGATGATAATACATGATGATAATAAATGATGATAGAGAGATAATACATGATGATAATACATGATGATAATAAATGACGATAGAGAGATAATACATGATGATAATACATGATGATAGAGAGATAATACATGATGATAGAGATAATACATGGCGATAATATGATGATGATATATGAGATAATACGATGATAATACATGATAGAGAGAAAGAGATAATACATGATGATAATACATGATGATAATACATGTTGATAATATGATGATAATACATGATGATAATGACATGATGATAGAGAGATAATACATGATGATAAATATGATGATAGAGAGATAATACATGATGATAGTGAGATAATACATGATGATAATACATGATGATAATACATGATGATAATGCATGATGATAGAGAGATAATACATGATGATAATATATGATGATAATACATGATGATAATACATGATGATAATACATGATGATAGAGAGATAATACATGATGATAATACATGATGATAATACATGATGACAATACATGATGGTAGAGAGATAATACATGATGATAATACATGATGATAGAGTGATAATACATGATGATAATACATGATGATAATACATGATGATAATACATGATGACAATACATGATGATAGAGAGATAATACATGATGATAATACATGACGATAATACATGATGATAATAAATGATGATAATACATGATGATAGAGAGATAATACATGATGATAATACATGATGATAATACATGACGATAATACATGATGATAATACATGATGATAGAGAGATAATACATGATGATAATACATGATGATAATACATGATGATAGAGAGATAATACATGATGATAATACATGATGATAATACATGATGATAATACATGATGATAGAGAGATAATACATGATGACAATACATGATGATAATACATGATGATAATACATGATGATAGAGAGATAATACATGATGATAATACATGATGATAATACATGATGACAATACATGATGATAATACATGATGATAATACATGATGATTATACATGATGATAGAGAGATAATACATGATGATAATACATGATGACAATTAAGTCGACCGATTAATCGGAATGGCGATTAATTAGGAGCGATTCAAGTTTCATAACAATGGGAAATCGGTATTTTGGACACCCGATTTGGCGATTTCTTTATATTTACACCTTTATAAAATGTTTATTTAACAAGGCAAGTCAGTTAAGAACACATTCTTATGTTCAATGATGGCCTAGGAATGGTGGGTTAACTACCTCGTTCAGGGGCAGAGCGACAGATTTTTACCTGTCAGCTCGGGGATTCAATCTGGCAACATACAGTTAACTAGTCAATGCTCTAACCACCTGATTACATTGCACTCCACGGAGTCTGCCTATTCTGTGAATGCAGTAAGCCAAGGTAAGTTGCTAGCTAGCATTAAACATCTTATAAAAAACAATAAATCAATCAATCATAATCACTAGTTAACTACACATGGTTGATGATATTACTAGTTTATCTAGCGTGTCCTGCGTTGCAAATAATTGATCGATGTGATGCGTATCGTTGCTCCAGTGTACCTAACCATAAACATCAATGCCTTTCTTAAAATCAATACACACAGAGTATATATTTTTAAACCTGCATATTTAAGCTAAAATAAATCCAGGTTAGCAGGCAATATTAACCAGGTAAATTGTGTCACTTCAATTTTACGTAATTATGATAACATTGAAGGTTGTGCAATGCTAACAGCAATATTTAGACTGATGGATGCCACCTGTTAGATGAAATACGTAACGGTTCCGTATTTCACTGAAAAGAATAAACGTCTTGTTTTCGAAATGATAGTTTCGGATTAGAGCCATGTGTAATGACCTCGGCAAATGTATTTCTGTGTGTTATATTTATAGTAAGTCTATGATTTGATAGAGCAGTCTGACTGAGCGATGGTAGGCACCAGCAGGCTCGTAAACATTCATTCAAACAGCACTTTCGTGTGTTTACCCAGCTGCTCTTCGCTGTGCTTCAAGCATTGAGCTGTTTATGACTTCAAGCCTATCAACTCCCAAGATGGTGTAACCGATGTGTGAAATGGCTAGCTAGTTAGCGTGGTGCGGCGCTAATAGCGTTTCAAGCGTAACAGCTCTGAGACTTGGAGTAGTTGTTCCCCTTGCTCTGCATGGGTAACAGCTGCCGAGGGCTGTTGTCGTTGTGTTCCTGGTTCGAGCCCAGGGAGGGCGAGGAGAGCTCTGTAAAGAGTGTGTTTTGTGTTTGTGAACAGGACAGCAGCATAGTAGACCCAACAAATCATGAGAAAACAAAAAGATAATTACTTGACACATTGGAAAGAATTAACAAAAAACAGAGCAAGCTAAACGCTATTTGGCCTAAACAGAACACAGTGGCAGAATACCTGACCCATGACTGACAAACTTAAGGAAAGCGTTGAATATGTACAGACTCAGTGAGCATAGCCTTGCTGTTGAAAGGCAGCCGTAGACAGACCTGGCTCTCAAGAGAAGACAGGCTATGTGCTCTGCCCACAAAATGAGGTGGAAACCAGGCCTGCACTTCTAACCTCCTGCCCAATGTAGCAATACATGCT